>NW_010419620.1:0-18244 GCF_000710305.1 Buceros rhinoceros silvestris | reverse complement strand
AATATGAATTTAAATATGAATCTTTCTGGTTAAGAAAATCTTTGACTATGAATATGAATGATGAGTATAGTGGCATTTTCTGCACCATAACTGTAAGTCTAACAAGTACCAGTCATGTCTAAGGCTAGAAAGACATCTCCTCTGCCTGTTGGAAACTGTACAGAGGTCTATTCTGAAGGAAAAATTTTCCTTTGAGTCTCTTCAACCATTTACTGAACTCTTAACACATATCTTTAGGCATTGCGGACCCTAGGACATAGTTCTAGGGCTAATGTTTAACAGTAATGTTTCAAGGTCCTCCTGCTTTAGTTCCTTAGTGCCAAATTCATCAATTTACTTTCTTCAGAGCATTTTTTATTTTTGAATATCCTTTCATTTTATTCCCTTTTTCTGGAAGTTTTTAGACCCTCTGTAGTTAAAACTCTATTTCTTTAGTCAGGGAGATTGACATGAGGGGAATGGATATCTGAACATTGAAAACAATTCATGCTACCAAGAACCTACAAAGAAAGCTATTAATAATGCCTGAGAAACCAGCAGATCTTCAGGATCTGGACAGCTTGTACAGCTTTCACACTAAATCATAGAATGCTAAGCCTTCTGAATGAAGGCCAGTTCCTGGGAGATAAGTGATTATAAATTCCTGTTCCAGTTTGTACAGATGCCATCCCATTTGTTTCAATCTGATAGAGGCTTTTATAGAATGATCACAAACCAGAAGAGAAGATTGGTGTTTTATTTTAAGTAAAATAAAACAGTGTAATTTTTCTTGAGAAAAACCAAGGTGATACAGGCAGGGTAAATGGTATTTTTTTTCATGTCAGTAATTACAGAAGTAACATAGCTAGCAATTTCTAGCCATCCAAACTTAGCTGCTAGTGTATTGTATGTCTTTTTTTTTTTTTTCTTGGAAGAGGAAAGGATAGAATTTCAATTGGGTTAAAATCTCAAACCCAAATTTAGCTTTTGTTTATTATTACACTGCTCCTGAACATTAAAATACTAAAAATTCCAAGCCAAAAAAGTACCTTCTCTGTTACATATGTAAGCATACATGTATATGTGTATATATGTATACATACATATTCAGATACACGTACAATTGAACTTAATTTATTCAAGAAGTTCACTCATGTTACTCAGTTTAAATGTTACAAAAAGACAAGGTGGTTGGCTTTAGCTTTGCTCCATGGTTAGATATTTCTTTTTGTCCACTTGCCACTGCCATGACAGTAACTGCCAGATCCTCATTTCTTTCTTTGACTGCTCCTCCCGTCCTCCCTCATTTTTCTACCTGCTTTACTAAAATTATTTACTGATGCTGTAAAATTTGGTCTTCAGAATAAAAGCTCAGGTGCAGAAAAGTAAGAAAAATGCAATTGCCTCAACCAGGGCCTGAAGTTCCTGGACGGAACACATACATGTGTACATATGGACAATAGATGTACCTTTCCTTTTCCACATCCATTCTCTGTTTGAAATAAATATTGGAATCAAGTGTGGATAGATCACAGTGAGCCCAGATCTGAAACTTGGGAAGTGCCCACCTCCTGTTTAGGATCCAAAAACTAAGAGTCACTGGAAATTTAGATACTGAAATGCAGAAAACAAGACAATCTATTCATGTCCAGAAGTATTTGTCTTTGTTGGGACGTACTGAAGATATCTTTATTCCATGACACTTGTCAGGAGATATGCCAATACTTAAGGTCTCTTACTAATCCTGTTCTGTGCTGGAAATCAAACTTCTGTAACTCTTCAGTTGCTTTGGGTGCAATGTTTACCTTGCTTTATGTAAAGTCAAATGGATGTCTGCTTTACCTTGATTTTTTAAAATTTATTTTGCTTCAGAAGAGCATTAAGAAACTCTGATTGCCATCAAGCAATTTTAAACAATTGTGGTTTCAACTGCATCTCCAACACGTTGCCTACAAATTGAAATATTTTAAGTGTCACTATTCATTTTCCTCTCTTCCCCCAGCCTGCTAAAAACAACATCATTAACATGTTTCTCTAATTAGCTGGCTACTTCCATTGCCAAACCAGATCACTCTGAGCTATGTCCTCTTACATGGTTTGATTATTAGCAGAACTTATTGCAGCAAAATATAAACAGCTAAGAGATTACCAGTTACTTCAGAGCTGTCAGGACATTTCTAGGATGATTATTGTAGTGTCCATGTCACTAGCAAGTGCTAATCCAGGAATGTGACCACTGACAATTACATCTATCAGATACAGGATGGCTTTATCTATTGCAGTAACTGTTACATTGGGGAGTTTCTTTGAAAAACTCATAGGACTTTAATGTTGTTACCTTTCAGGCAGTAGCCAAAGTAGTTGGAGAGCATCAGCAGAAGACTTCCTTTTTACATAGTTTAGTAACATCTTTATGAGATTTGAGCAGTAACTGTATCTCTTAGTTAGCAAATTAGCAAAATGAGAGAAAAAAGCCAAACAGGTAGAATTTCCTACCTTTCTGCCTTCCCTCTGTCTTTTAGCACATCAGTACAATAGTTAAAGAGATTGCAAAATTTCTCATGGCTCTGACTGGAACTATGGGATCCCTCTGCTCTTGAAATAAATACAATATATCTCTCCTTTTAAATGGTGGCTTGCTTTTATCTGGCTTCTAGCATCATTCAGTGTGTTCTAAATTCTCAGTGTCTAAATAACACACACTGGTTTCCTTTCCTACTCTTTTATTTTTTGTAGTGATTCCTGGCCTACACCATCAACAGCTCTATAAGATATTATATAATTATATAATATTATAAGATACTAATCTGCCTTCATAAGTCAAAGTGAGGCTGGAGGTCTGTCCTGGATTTGGAGGGCATGATGTGAACAGAGGATGTGATGTTCGAAAAAGTCAGTCAAGGAGAGCATTTACTCAGATATTAATCACTACAGTATCAAGTTAAATATGAAAAAATCCACCATTTCTAGAAAAGATGCATATAGAAGAAGGTGATAGAAATATCTCAGCCCACCAAAGCTTGTGGTAGAAAAAAGTTTGGGACAAGTGTGAACAAGTGGCCACTGAAGATGAAGTCTAAATCTACTAGAGTAACTTTACAAAGCGCTGTGCAAAGGTATAGATGCATGACTTTTGTCACAGCCAAAGGAAATCATAAGGCTAAAGAACTTGCAAAGTATCTTAAAGATAGCTAGCATCTCTGATGTTCCTTTTTGTCCCCCATTCAACCTCATAAAAATTTCTATAATGGGTGTTTTTCTTTTACAGGTTAGGTAACAGCTAGTCTCCTATTGAGTCATATAAGTTATAGTTCATGGTTTTTTTCTTCTAGAGCTATCAAATGGTAGTGGAGAAAGCAACACAGCTAATGGCAGGGTAACTTCATCACTGATTTGAGAAGCTGTGGAAAGAGCGCAGCTAGCATTCAAGCTGTCTTAACTGACCAACAGGTTATAGCATGGGCATGGCTGCTCCTTTTCCCATTCTCTTTGGTATGCTCTGGAGGCACTCGTGACTAGTCCATGCTGCTAGATTTATGCTCACAGGGCTTTTTTCCTTGGAAGCTGTGGATTGATGAATAATATGGGTCAGCAACATAAGGATGAAGGTGAAATCAGCATCCTGTTGGATGTAAACGGCAGCCCAACTGATGTAATCTTTCACTCTTTGTGCCAATGCAAACCTTCACTGTTCACCTCAAACTGATGCATTTTCACAGGAGTGCCTGGAGCTCCATCTCTACACAACTGGCTGATTTCTCATAGTTCTTACACTTCCTGTAATAAGAATGAAACAGTCCTTGAAGACTACAATTCTGTTACGTACTCTGAAAGCACTCCATTGCAAAACTCTTTGCATGACAACACTGGACGAAGCTTCCTTGCCATCCAAGGACAAACGAACCAAAGCAGGAGCATAATGCAATGCCTTCTCCAGAACATGCCTTGTACAGAAGCCACGTTGTATTCAGTTGCTTTTATAACTGTGGACCCCGACACAAAGTCGCAAAGGATGTACAAGGTGCTCCTTACAATTGCCTGATGCATCAGCCACACGTACAATGAGAGCTATTGGCTGGGCAATGCTTGGAGCAGTCTGTAATCGTGCTGTTCTCAGAGCTTGGTGTGAGTGACGTGCCTACTAATGATCTCACAGGCTAAGCCAGGGATGGTCTGTATGTCATAAAACTTCAAATGGCCCAGAAGCTCAAGGGATACTCTAGCTGATCTAGAGCTGGAAGGGTAGTGGAGTTACATGACAACATATAACAGCTCCCATTGCGGTGCAAGGCTAGGCTAGGAAAGCAGCTAAGACCTGAGGCTCACTTCCCAAGTCCTCTAGGCTAAACCCTACCACAACTCTGGCCCAGCATAGCATCTTTCAAGCAGCCCATGGCCAGCCCAGCACAGCAGGTCTTCCACCAGGCTAAACCCCACTCCCTCACCCACCTAGCTCCTGAGCAGATGACATTCTGCTCCATTTGACGAAGTAAGTCACTGCATGAGGTAATTCACACAACACACTGCTAAAAATGTACCCCTTTGTGGATATATGTGTTCAGAAGCACCACAGCTGAAAGAAAATGAAAACATGTTACTATGAGATGCAGTAAGAAACTTCAACTTCTCAGAGAGCAAATTAGTAAAGCTGGCTTTATTTTGCTTGTCATTGAGCTGGGTCTATCTAAAATAGATAGGGATCATGGATTGGAAAGTAGAAACTGATTATTTTGATCGACATTCTATGGAGATCTCTACTTAGTTTAATCAATTCTGTCACACTAAACTTGGTTTCATTAACTGCAGATTAAATTTTGCTGGCTTGCCTTTGACACAGGCTACAGTAATTCCAAACGAAGTGTTGTTGTCATATCTTGATGGTAGAAAATCTTGAATGGCTGACTGCAATTCTTGAAGAGGGGACAAAGGCTGCATGAGTGATTTTTGGCTTTGCACTGAGATGTTGGACCTTCCGCTAAGTCACTGATCATCTCTGACTAATCTCCTTTGCAGAAGATACTTAGGTGGGTTGAACTACCCAACTAGGTGATGATTCTAGATGAGAAGCACACCGAGACACCAGCAGAATTCCAGGAGGGCAGTGAGAATCCTTCTCTGACACCAATGGGGACAATCTCCTAACAGAATGAGCCAAAAACATAAGGGGAGATTTGGTTACAGGAGAATTTTGAAGTAATCCTAATTCTGCAGGAAAGTATCCCACAAAAAGAGCCACCTCACTTCTGTTTCTCACTCAACCTTATGCCAACACAATCTTATCTTTAATTTGAGTTGAAATGTTTCATGGATGAATTTCAACAGCCAGCTTCCCTCTGTCACCGTCATAGTAAGAGAATGGATAGAAAAGAGCTTTGCCTTTCTGATGGTGTTTTGGGGGCCTGTTAACCCTCAGGCTGATGCTGCACCATTTAAGCAAAGGATCGTCATACTGTTCCTTGTGATGGGAGGCCTATCACTCTAAATGAAACTACCTGGCCTTTTTTCTGGAAGTTAAACTAATAATATAAGTTTCACACTGAAACTTTACTGAAATAAAAATGTATCAAATACTCAGTATCCACATAACTGCAGACAGGCATCTGCTTGTATACAAAGCAGGAGTGGCTGTGCGCTAATTGATCTAATCTACAAATGACAGCTTATTATCAAAATGGGATCGAAGTTTAAGTCATTAGAAATACAGCTGGAAATGGCAGTTTCTGACAAAAGCAGATTCCTGTATGATACCTCTCCAACCCCCAAATAAAACCTAAAATTCCCGGATGACAACAGTGATGAGTTTGCAGTGTTGTCTTTCACTTTAATAGACGTATGCAACTACCTAAAGGTAAGACTAGCACTGTATATGCAAAACAGAAAAATAAGTCCTTTTAAAAATGTACTCTGTAAACATGCTCCAGGGCTTAAATAATTAGGCAAACTCTGAATTCTCTTTGTTCTTCTGTAGGAATCCGAAACAAAATTCGGCCTTTGAGGTTGTAGGAATTGTTGCTGCAAAAAACATAATTCAATTATAAAAATGCTCTGGGCTTCAGCACGGTTCAAAGGTGAGAAGTGAGACAGAAGTTGTATTCCAGTGAAATCCTGAGATATGGCAGACTTTCCTATGAAATCTAATTCACACAGCTGTGGCTTCATAAGAATTAGACACACCTAGGACATCAAACCGAGATGCCAAGAAAATGTTCCCAGGACAGAGATGATAAACATGCTGACATCAGAGTCATTGATTTGTTTTTAAAAATACAAAGGCCTGCACAGAAAGATTATGCTCTGATAAAAATCCCATCATTTGAAACTTACAATTGATTTCTACAGATTGTTTCTCAGAGCAGCTGGAAAAACATGATCCACGAAAGATAAAAATTTTTCTACAAACACGTAAAAAAAAAGGACTACAGGGAGTGAATTGTAAGAAATCTGAATTGAGAAAAAGATGTCATTATTTATAGTAGTAAGAGAACATTGTTCCATCCCAATAAAAGACAATGACCCCAGGTTAGAAGTACAAGATAGATCTGTGTGCTGGTTTTCTTCACAATAGCTGGTACGGGGCTGTGTTTTGGATTTGTGCTGAAAACAGTGTTGATAACACAGGGATGTTTTTGTTGTTGTTGAGCAGTGCTTACACAGCGTCAAGGCCTTTTCTGCTTCTCACCCCACCCTCCCCACGAGTAGGCTGGGAGTGCACAAGAAGTTGGGAGGGGACAGAGCTGGGACAGCTGACCAAAGGAACATATCTTACTGTACAACTCATGCTCAGCAATATAGAGCTGAGGGAAGAACACGAAAGGGGGCAACATTTGTAGTTATGGCGACTGTCTCCCCAGGTAACCATTAGCATGATGGAGTCCTGCTTTCCTGGAGATGGCTGAACACCTGCCTGCCTGTAGGAATGCTGAATAAAGTCCTTATTTTGCTTTGCTTGCACACGTGGCTTTTGCTTTACCTATTAAACTGTCTTTATCTCAACCCACAAGTTTTCTTACTTCTCCACTTCTGATTCTTTCCCCCATCCTACTGCAGGGAGCGAGCAAGCGGAGCAAGCGGTCTTGTGGTGCTGGCTGGGATTAAATCACAACAATCTGAAACAAAACACTGGGTCTGAATTACTTTGAATGTTTCTCTTTTAAGGACTCTCTCAAATTCAGGACCAGGACAGACTCCAGGTTTCACATATAAATTCTCACTGCATGAAATACTATATGATAACATCCACACAGTATGAAATTTGGATCTGCTGAAGAGCAGAAACATTTTCTTATCAGGATCATCTGTATGGTCTCTAAACATAAGCAGAACAACATGCCATGACGAAGTTTATATTAAAATTAATAAGATACGATTTCATTCTGGGGAAAATCTGTTAGACAGAAACTTCCCACTCATTTCCTTCCCGACACTAAGAGCTAGGTTCACACCAAGGCACTGCCAAATGGGATAGAACAAACTTAGATAAATCTTGTAATGTTTTTGGGAGAGGGTATTGAAATAGCTTAGCAGTTTCTCTAAAATTAGGCCACATTTCAGTCCCAATGTGACCAACTAGTCATGCTTTTAAGACCAGAATTCTTTATCATTACGTTTTTGTGTAAGCTTTAAGTGCATTAAACCTATTGAAATGAAAAATAAAGCACAATTTTAAGTGTACTGTACTTTTCAATGATTGAATTATGAGTGATAAAAATATCTACCCGCTGCAATAAATAAATAAGTGATAATGGCTACAGTATATTATAATAATATATGCTGAAAGGTCAATTAAGGAACACTATATTTATATAGAGAATAAATATTTTATGTGAGGAAACAGGAAGAGAGTGTCTCAAGGTCATTGGATGAGCCTTCCAATTGCATTAGTACAAAAGTGGCAATAGAGAAGATATGACATTTTAGCTAAACAAGTACTTTGTATGAGCCCAGTTGAATAAACTGTTTTGCAAAGGGTACTTCAACTGGATAATGCTGTGGTAATAAAGAAGGGCAATAACTTTTTTACAATATACAGAGCTCCATTATCTACTCTGCAAGTTCTCCTTTTCTTCCTCTTTTTCCCAGAGGGTAAGGTGGGTGGACTAGAGTCAGTCACTCTTTATCCTAAAGAAGAGGCTCATAAAATTTATTTGGCATTACTTCATAGTGAAGAATTACAATGACTGACAGGCCACAGAAGGGAAATTAGTTTAGAAGCCACTTCCTGAACAATACTCTACCTTACTCTTGTTGGTCAAATAGCTTTTTTGCAAGGAAAACAGATGTCATTTTAACAAGGGAATTAGCACAAAGAGAAGTAAACTAGTAACTGGAATTACAAAATAAAATGAACTGATTTGATCATATATTTATAAATTACTACACTTTATCTATACAAACAAAACTCATTCCAAATAACAATTGTCAAAATATTTACTCCCCAATGATCTCAACTTACATCTTTGAAGCAAAAAGGAAATTTGATTTCCTCCTCTAATACTCATACACAGGCCCAGACTCAGCAAGATATATTACATTGGGGCTCTGGCCAATTTTGCAGACATCAGTAACTTCCCCTCCTCACCTCACACCCACAAGCAGCCAGTCTGGACCTGTTCTCATATGCACACAATTACTGACATAAATAACTGAATGGATGTAATTTAGAAGTCTGTCAATCTGCTAACAATGTATATACAGCATGACCCCAAATTTGCAAGCCAGCCCACGTAACCCCTTTCGGTTAGTCTACAGCCAGCTGCAAGTAGTTTGGGAACTGCTGCTGAATCATAGAACCATAGAATGATTTGCATTGGGAGGGACACTTAAAGGTCATCTAGTCCAACCACCCTGCAACAAGCAGGGCCATCTTCCAATCGTTAGGTTGCTATGAGCCCTGTCCAACCCGACCTTGAAGGTTTCCAAGGTTGGATCACGCAGAACTTGTCTGGGCCACCTGCTCCAGTGTTTTTACCTCTTTGTAAAAATTTCTTCCTTCTACCTAGTTTGAATCTACTCTCCTTTAGTTTAAAAACATTACCCCTTGTCCTATCGCAACAGGCCCTACTAAAAAGTCTGTCCCCGTCTTTCCTGTAAGCCCTTTTTGAGCATTGAAAAGCTGCAATAGGGTCTCCCTAGAGCCTTCTCTTCCCCAGGCTGAACCCCAGCTCTCTCAGCCTGTCCTCATAGGAGAGGTCTTTCAGGCCGCTGATCACTTTTGTGGCCCTCTTCTGGACCTGTTTCAACAGGTCCATATTTTTCTTATACTGAAGTCTCCAGAGGTAGATGCGGCACTGCAGGTGGCAGCCACCTGGATGCAGTACTTCAGCTGCACAGCCATTTTTGAGCCATGGTCTCATTGCCACAGGAGACCAAAATTGCAGATGGGTTCAAAAAGTGCTCAGCCATATTTATGTAAAAAATTATTCTGGAGCTAGTATATACATAACATCTAGCAGACCTTCTGACTCAAGAAGGCCCTAAACCACAGACTGCAGTAAATTTGTACAATGTAAAAAGGGCAGCATTCCTCAGTGTCCACTCCTTGCCTCAGTTTTCTTCCTGATTACCTGGTATTTCCCTCTTCAAGGGGTGGGACAGTTTGTCAAGCAGATCTCTGGCTTTAGCCAGCACAGCTTTGCACTTAAGCAAGGACACAGAGGCTAGGTCCAGTGAAATTAAGGATACAAGCCTACACTTCCAGCAACAGAAATGAAGGACAGAACAGATGCCAGATAAACAGTTTGCCCTTTAAGAAATGCCAGGATTTACTTATCACACTTCAACCTTCCTTTATTCTTCTGTTTTTGAAACACCTAAAGAGGAACCACATATAAAATTTCCGAGTTCCATCCCGGAAGTGTTTCTTTATTCCACTTGCTGAAAACTGATTTTTGGCATGTTCATACTGTCCCTCAAACCAAGATAAATCAGGAGTAGCACCATTGATGTCAATGAGCTAGATCCACAAACTAATCATAGTAACAGATTTTAAGGGTTAGTGTGACATTTTACATACTCAGAGTGCTGAGTCTAATAGTACTTTCCTATTGAAATATTCAGTTAATGAAGAGAGTACTTTGCATACAGATACCTCAGACAAAATAACCAGAAAAGATTTAAAGTTATTTTTATCACTAAACCCCAAGTATTTAAAAACTTTGAACAATACAGGTTAAAGATACTGGGAAAACTGAATTTATTTTTCAGAGAAATGTCCTTTATAATTCCTTCAGCAGAGCAGGCCAAGGCAATCCCACACTGATGATCAGAAATGGCCAATTCTATTTTGCAGTGGCTCTTCAGCTTTGAGATGTGGTTTGTTTCACTCTCAGTGAAAAGAAAATGTTTCTGAGCATGTTCAGGCAATGGGACTGGCTAATGACTGTGCCCTGACATTTGACTAAAATGGTTACCTTATTATTGCACTTCCTCTACTCTACAAGTAGACAGCAGGACAGCCTTAGATCTCAGAAATCCTTTTATCAATATTGCAGCAGTCCTGAGAAACAGGGTTTGTTTCAGCACAGCAGCATATTTCCAAGAAATGTGTATGTTCTGAAAGTGCCCAGGACAGGTCTACTGAGTATTATTTCTTCTATAAATCAGCTGGAGTACTTGCACCTGCCAACAGCCCACTTTGCTTTGACAATCATTTGTTCTGAACAGCTCTAACAAATATCTTAAGAATGAACCCCCTTCTCCCCTCCCTACCCCCAGGCCTCTTTGCCTTGTAAACTTAAATTTGCTCATTTCATATGTGCTTAAGAACGAACTAACTGCTATAAATATACAAACAGATAATATGACACAAACAAAAGCTGAACTTGCCAAATTCCAGCAAGTCAAGGAAATGACATTGTTCATACATGCTTGAAACTAAGAGCAGTGAGTGATTCCAAGTTGAAGCAAACATGCCATGCCAGCACAAACAAAAATTGGTATGCCCACAGTTCTGATATGCTTCATCTACACAGCTCTATACCTGGCCACCATGGAAATTTACTTGGCATGTTGTTCAGATGCTTGTTCAAACAGTTGAAAATTAACTACGTAATGGGCCTGAGATGGGTGTGGGTTCAAGACACTTTATTAGGTTGAGTGATCTTTTGTAGTTCTCTGCAAATGATACCTTTGCACTTCTAAGCACAATTTCTTGTTGTGTAACATCATGGATAATTTGTACCCAGGTTGTGACATAGGGGGTTGCTGTGAATGGACATAACAGGAGCTCTCTGAAAAATCCCATTTCAAAACGCTGCGAGATCTATTGAAATCATTCCTCTGACTTCCCTGGGTGTGCACTACCACAGCTGAACTTTGTCATCTTTCCATTTTCCTCAAAAGCAAAGGTTTGCCTGAAAACTCATTTGTGTAGTCTGTGCATTGGAGAAAGGGGCTCTCAGGTAAAAGAGCGACCAGCCGTGTGTGAAAATTTTCCATTATTTTCAGATATGTTTGTAGTGAAATATATATACACGTATAGGTGACTCAGTGTTCTTACTGACATGTCGAATATGCAGGGTTTTTTGCTCTCTCAAGGAAATGCAGTGACAAGTCGCTGCAGTGTGTAAGATTAATTATCTGTGAGCTTCTGTAGGAAGGAAGAGACTTGTAGCTCAGTGGCTAGTCTTTTGCTCTAGCATCCTTGTTGCTTACTGTTTAACCAACTGGGTTTTATAAAGGAAGAGGAATCGGCTTGCGACATAAAGTGAAAAGGAAGCTTATTACAGAAACAAGGGAGGGAGTTCCTAAAATGAACTCATGTGATACCACAAACATTTAAAATTAGGGAAAAAAAAAAATTATGTAAAGGACAGAGTACTCTGTTTTCTAAAGCTGTGGTTACTGTTCTGTGTGACTTTTATGGAAAGCTGAAACTGAATTGGAGACACACTTGCTACGATTCATGTCCAACGAGACATTTTTATGACACACATTGTCTTTTAATTACGTTCTTAGGATACACATTGACTTTATACACCATCATCATTTTCAAAGTGCTGTATCAGGAGGAAGACTTTTTCAACAAGGAGGAAACGTATTTGTTTAAATAATGAGCATCTGATTTTTGAGGCTGTGTTGTGTAAAACTCCCTGTGCAAGCCCAAATTCACGTATCTATTTAATCATGACTTGAATAAAGAGACATCCTGTTCTTTAAAGTCTCTTTAACTCTCTTGTCCTAAGCTGTTTTGCAATTGTATCTTAATGTTTTGCCCAGTCAAGGTAACTTTATTTTCTTGCATGTCAGGTGTCGACAAACTTGTGAACTCTAGGAATCTTATGATCACATGCCCTATTACATTTTGAAAACCAGTGAATGTCTATGAAATGGTTAGTGCAGGAAAAGCGCAGTGAGAATCTCAGCAGCAAGGAAAAGCCCGGAGTCTGGTGTTGTAACGAGCCAGGCCTCAGAAGGAATGGACACCAATACCTCTCTTCCATGGAGGTATCAGTGTAGCGACGCTCCTGATAGTGGGCAGTCTCAAATCATTAAAGGTGGTAACTTAAAACTGGCAGATAGATGTAACATTTTCTCAGAGCTGACTGACAAGGTGCAAATTGGGATGTTTGTCAGGAAACCAGGATAGGTGGCTGTTGTTCCAGTACAGTATGCTATTACCCATGATTTGAAGGTGAATATGCACATGCTTTGTATTTACCCATACAGGGTGATCATGGATTCTTGAGTGGCCTCTTTCTTCTGACACTCCTAATTAATACTTCTAAAAAGTTCTGATGAGAAAAAGCTAAAACACACCTGCAGAGATATATTTAGATACAGTCTTTTCTTTGGCACAGGATTTACATTTGTCCCACTTGAAATTAAAATATAATTAGGATAGGTCATAAGCAAACATGCTGCTAAGATGACTAACCGTAAGGATCCTATTGGGAAGTCAGCTCCTGGTATCCCAGGACACCTGAAACTTCACAAATGCCTGTTATTTGCTGAAAACACTTGTTTCACCTTTGAAAGATAAAACCAGAACCTTTCACTTTTCCTTACATTTTGCTTTGGTTATGACTTTCCTGATATATAGCTCTTTTCTTAACAGTGTAGTGTCACCTCAAGGCCTGATGAAAAAAGAGAAGCATCTATGAAGAGTGTGAGCCAGAATTTGCAATAAAATGTAGCAACTTACTGGTCATCAAGCAGTATATTAAATCCTGCACACTCTCCTGACCTGATAGGGTTACTCTCTCCAGGGACCAGAAAGGGATTTGGCCTCAATAACAACAGAATAATTGGCCATTCTGTTGAAGAGAGTCACCAAGATTACATCCACAGTGCATAACAACATTTTGCCTTGGTTTCACCCGTATTTCATGATTTTTGACTATATGAACTCGAATTCGAGTTTCAGGTAAACTCACCCATCCTGTTGACGTCCCTGACTGACATCATCCTGCTGACATTGTCTTACTACTGGTTTGAAACTCCAGCCAAAGGTTTCCCTGAAATTTCTTTGTCCAACTGAGGGGTATCAAGACAGTACAAAAAATGAGAGTCTGTTCTAGAAAAAAATGCGGAAGAATCAGTTGGGAAAATAGCAGTTAGGTATGAGACAGCAGTAATTTCAGTCCACAAATACTTGGTCAATATAGGCCAAACGCCTCTAACTTCATCACTTCAGTTGTGTGGAAGCCTTTAAAATGCCTACTACTAGTCTCAGCTGTGCTCGTTGTGGAAACAAAAGCTGCCAACATCAGTAGGAAAGCTTCTTGGATGCAGTGAAAGTTAGAAGTGCCCATTCTCTACAGCAGTTGTCCTCACTGTGTACTTTCTGGGCTGTGAGGCACACATGGAGCCTCATTTCCAGTCTTTCATTAACCAGTACCGTCAAGTCCTTCTCCGTGGGCTTCTCTCAATCCCTTCATCGTATTAATACTGGGGGTTGCCTCAAGGAGGTGCAGGACCTTGCACTTGGTCTTGTTGAATCTCATGAGGTTCACACAGGCCAACTTTTTCAGATTGCCCAGGTCCCTCTGAATGGGATACCATCACTCAGAAGTGGCAATCACATCACTTAGCTTGGTGTCATCTACAGACTTGCTAAGGGTGCACTCAATCCCATTGTCTATGTCATTGATGAAGGTATTAAACAGTAGTGGTCCCAATACAGATCCCCAAGGGACTTCATTTGTCACTGATCCTCATCTGAGATAGAGCCACCGACCACACTAAATTAACCATTTCTGACATTATGAAGTAATTAAGCTAAAAAAATAATGAAGAATTTGTAGGTGGTATGTACTCATATCTTGCAGTCAACTCTGTGGTTAAAATGTATCTAGCCCATTGTGTGCCTGCACTCCACTGATGAACCAGCATCATTTGCTAAGACTGGACATAGATGACCAGAATTTTTGCCACTGACTTTCACAGAAGCAGATCTGGCTCTTCTCAGAGCTCTGCTTTGTTGCTAAGGCATTCCGATCTCTCATTCTGTGGCAGCTCATGCAGTGTTCAAGGATGAAACTGTCACAAGATGAGTCAGCTCCAGACAGTGGAAGAACAGGAAGTACTTTCCCCATGCTGTTGGATGTGGAAATTCAAAGGCAAGTTTTACCTCAAGGAAATGCCAGGATAACAAGCTGCCGAGAAGCACGAAATATTTCAATTAAAATTAATCACAACTACCACCAGAGTAAATTCCCAAATCAATATCTACACTCATCAAAAGTCACCTTTTGCACATTTGTCATTAGATCACTCTCTCATTACATTACTTAACAGCTCAGGAGCATAGCCTTGATTTATAATTCACACAGAATCTCAGAATCATTTTTGTTGGAAGAGACCTTTCAGATCATTGAGTTAACTGTTAACCCAACACTGTCAGGTCACTGGCATGTCTCTAAGCAGCATAATTACACATCCTTTAAATATCTTCGTGGATGGTCACTCTGTCACTTCCCTGGGCAATGCTTCACAACCCTCTCTGTAAACAAAATCCTAAACCTCTCCTGGTGCAACTTGAGGCCATTTCCTCTCATCCTGTCACTTGTTACTTGTGAGAAGAGACTGAACCCCACCACAGCACTGCCTTCTTTCAGGTACTTGTAGAGAGTGATAAGGTCTCCCCTCAGCCTCCTTTTCTCCAGGCTAAACAATCCCGGTTCCCTCAGCTGCTCCCATCCAAGTCATGAGCAGCCAGTTTCTCCAGGAGATTTGATCCACTTGTCATCAATAGCAGGTCTGTAAATATATTTGCAGAATGAAAGAGTCAATTAGACATAGAAGACAGGCTGCCAAAGGCAGACAGTTATTAATTCTGAGCAGAATTCGGTCTGATTTGATATTAAATAAGCTAACTCACTAGTTTCCAAGGATGCAAAAAATGAAGAAAATAATCATATTTGAATCAGAGAATGATGAAAGTATATTTGTACCCTAATTCTGTTCCAAGGTATATATCAAAGTACTTCTCATGTTATTCACCTATCCGGGACAAATATTATCTCATTC
Organism: Buceros rhinoceros silvestris; assembly: GCF_000710305.1. NCBI lineage: Eukaryota > Metazoa > Chordata > Aves > Bucerotiformes > Bucerotidae > Buceros > Buceros rhinoceros. Next base: position 2,797 of record NW_010419620.1, on the reverse strand, counting down.
ATAATGAGATTTAAAAGGGGGTCTTAATGTTCACTTGCAAAAGGTTTTGTGTAATCATAATTTCTTTTACTAGCCTTTAGGGACTCAAAAATACAGTTCCCTAAGGCAGTCATGCAATTTTAGGACATCTACTCTAAGCAACAGAAAGATAAGTCAATGGTTCTTGAACTAGCGGCAGTCACTGCCTAGAAAGCACATGGGATAAAGCCTGTGGATGTCGCATTTTTTGTACAGAAACAATACAAGGTTAGACTTCATCAGACATTAGGAACAAAAACATTTTAGCCACATTCATTAAATAGCTAATTATTGAATTATTTGGGGTCCTTGAAACTTGCAGATTCGCCTTGGTGAGTATCACAGTGGATCCTACCCCTTTATCAGGCTTTATCAGCTATGTGGCTTCATACATGCAGCTTTCCTACCAGGCATATAGGCACAACTGATAGCCTCACTTTGAACCCCTCCATGGACTAGCATCTTTCATCTTAGAATCAAGCCTTTCTCAGCAAGATTAATTGTGACAACCTGAATTTAAGCACTTGGCTAATCGTTGTCCAGAGCCCTGCTGAGTTTCAATTTTCCTTTTCGTCTTAAATTTAATTCATTCTTTGTAAGTGTGTCAAATTTGATCAGATTAGTCTTTTCCAGTAAAAGCCTGGCAGAACCCATAAAGCAGCTCCAGAGCTACCTAGGCTTTTGTCAGCACAAAGAAAAAGAACATGTCAAATAACATATTTATATATGTAAATTAGATCCCAGTCACAGTCTTTTTTGTTTAAAGTGTCAGATTCAACCCCTGAACAATTTAGAATACCTAATGCTTGCATCGTTCTTCTAAGCCACGTGCAGATTTTGTTGCCACCTATGAGTGGAGATAAAATATTCAGCATTTCCTCCACACTAATTAGAGCAGTTAAGTACTAATTACTGTATTCTTCTTGAAAACGTATTGGGTTTTTTTTAATTGAACATATTCTCCTATAATTTGAAAAACATAGACTTCTTGTTCTAAAGAAACGGTTTAGAGATACAGCCAGAAACAATGAGAGGCACAGTAGGTTCTCATCATAAGAAACCTGAGAGAAACAGCATATTGACAATACTGAAAAAGACAATTAAAGATTAAAAAGAAACAAACCCCATTCCTGAAAGCTCTGCATAAGCACAATGACAATGGAGACATGATAAACAAAAACTGACTTCACGACTGGTGTTTTTCTCTTCCCTATTTTTCTTTTCTTGCCACTTATTTTCATCCTACCTCTCATGCTCTCCTTTGCTCTCTCTTCCTCTGTCTTCTCTTTTCCTCATCTCTTCCTGCACAATGCTCTCTTCCTCTCTCTTACTATCAGGGTGGGGTTTTTTATCCTCTCCAGTGCCACAACCTCACATCTTCTACTTCCTTCTCTTTCTTCCCTCAAATACTTATCTTCAGACAACCACAATCCAGATACAGGCTTTACCCTCCTACCAGTGGTTTTCTCTGCAGCTTCACATACTCTTCTACTCCAACTGATTTCCCCCACTGTTTCCCAGCTGGCTTCCATTTTTTTTCCTTCTTATTTTTTATCTTATTTCTCCTCTTATTTTCTTTCCTTTCTCTCTCTTTTATAATTATTACTTCTTCTCCTTCTTCCTGTTTCTTTGGACTGTGGCTCATTTTAATGACCTGTGTTGAGGGAGCCATGTGCTTTGTTGGCTTCCTGGGTTTTTTCTCTGGCTCCATACTGAGGATGTGCAGAGAATCAAAGAACATTGCAGGGGATTTTACAAACGAGGGCTAGCCTTGATGCTGGATGCGGCTGCTTGGTGCACATTTTAAATACTTTTATTCCACAGTAAGGCTGCCACAGTGAGCACTGTGCTATGCAGATAAGCCCTTTGCCTTGCCACGTGTTGCACTTTCACTCCTTTCTCAAATGCTTGTCCATCCGTCAGTCAGAGATGTGCCTGTCCGTGATATAGAGAGATGAGGTTTCTTCCTACATCTCAGCTATGACAGGACTTGAAGGGTATAGGAGAGCCAATCTCTGCCCAGTGCCAGCCATAGGAGACCCATGTGTATTTGTCCTCCTAATATTGCTGCTGAACTGCATGGTGAACATTTCACACAGCAGCAGAACTATTCTCTCTCACCCCACTATTCCCACTGCTTAACAGTGCTGGTGTAAAATGGGTGGTAGTTGCATACACAATGTACTGCTTTGGGTTAGAACAGGACTAATTCAGTTCCGTGATTTTACTTTCCAGCTCAGTCTCTTCTCAGCAGCGGCACCTTCTGAAATTAATGGTGTATTTTTGCAGATAGACAGTGTCTGCTTCTACAAGTGACAACTCTGGATGTTTACAGTTGCTAACAGGGGCTGGTCTGCAGAAAGGCTCCTGCTTATACTTGCTCCTGTGCAGGCCCAGGTCACTGCTAAATCCTGTGTGCCACAGTGGGGGTGCAGTGAGTGAGAGGCTGCACCTGCAGGGAGGAGTGGACAGGACAGGTGACCCTACACTGACCAGCAAGGTGTTCCATCCCGTAGACGTCATCTTTGGTATAAAGATGAGGGATCACATGGGCCAAGCTCTCTTCTTCTATTGCTGGTGTCTGAGGAGGACTCTGTCCATTCTGCCTTTGATCCCAGTCTGTGCATTCCTGAATCCAGTTCTGGAATCCAGATGCTGAATGCAGTTCCTGTCTGCCCTGAGTACAGTCTGGGCCTTCCACAGTGCCCGCCCAGAGCATCAGTGGTGATGATGACATAATTGCCATCAGGGGTGGGGTGTGGGGTGGAGTGGGGGGAGT
>NW_010419619.1:12219-14344 GCF_000710305.1 Buceros rhinoceros silvestris | reverse complement strand
TAGAAGCAGGGCACTCTCCTTACCTTTCGTTCCGCCTTCTCACTTGCCTTCATTTTAGCCAACGCCTTTTTGAGCTCCTGGGATGTGAATGAACTCGAGTCAACATCCACCTTGCCCAGCCTGGCAGAGGAAAAAACCCAAACGTGTTATGAGTGAACCGTTCTATCGGTAATATTTTCATCGTGATACACTAGCAACGGGGGAAGGAACTGAACACGCACACGGATCCTGCAGTCAAGGAAAGCTCTGTCCAAGGGCTGTATTTTGTGTGTGCTTCCCAGACGCCTCACCCTGGCAATCAAAAAAGGCTCCGTAAGCTGCACGACCCCAACTCTCTAGTCCTAACACAATTAAAGTAGCTGATTAATTTACGCCTCTGAGTTTCATGCTGCACTACAGAAAGGCAGGACATTTTCAGAGGGAAAACCAGAAAGCGCCACGGGGTCACTACATCATTGCTAGAGACTCACAAGCGTTAACAGGGAGATTTACAGCCGAAGTGCTGGTGACTGTCACACCCAGAGCTGGGGCAAGGGTAAACCCGAGGAGAAATCACACCGAAACACTAAAAAACCATGTTGTCTTGCTCTTGACACCTATCTCATCGGTTCAGAGTGACTATTCAGGCCACAAACACTCTGGCACAGAATAAAGGCAAGCCAGCTCCAGAGGCGTGAGGAAGCTAAGGAGCCTCTCCCTGCTCCGAACTGGAGTAACTGGGGGAGCGAGGGAAGCAGTGGGAAACCCCACATGCTTCAGGAAAAAACATTCCCCATAGTAACTGAACCTGCCTTTGTTAGGAGGGGAGTCAGCACCAGCAGAACTCCTGAAATAAATTTAAACACAGACCTGAACCCCGCAGCCCACCCGCCCCGGATGCTCTGCATCACTCTACCTTTTTCTCCTCCTCTCTTCTCTTGTGTCGCTGTTTCCATTTTCGCTGTCTGGGAGCTTGGCTTCTCTCTCGCCCGTCTGCAGATTTAATCGTACGTGTGACCCTGCAGGAACAGCTTGACCTACAAACAAAGGTCGGATGACTTTAGGGCACGGGCATTATTGCAGCTTTGGTGCACGCTCCTACCCGAGAGAAAGACACGACAGCCTCGTCCCGCGGGGTGAACAGCAGCGGGCCACGCGCCACTGACTGACCTCCCCTCCAGCAACGCCCACTTCAACCTGGCAGAGGTGCCACCCTGACCCACTGAACCCCAGGAGAGACCCCGAGCAGAGCAGAGCCCCGGCTCCCTCCTCCCCCCGGGCCGATTGCTGAGAGAGCACTAAAACCCACATCGGGCGGATTTGGAGGCTCTTTGGAGAAAGAGGAAATGGTTGTTGCTTGGAGCAAAGAGCTCCAACACATCTGCTGAAGTCACAGTTCCTGCCGTGACAGCCAGCTGTGGCCTGGGACGGAGGGATGGCAATATTGGGGGGCTTCTTGGTGTTGCTTTGTCTTCATTTAATGCAAGAAATCTGCCTGCTTGGGAGCACGGAGAGGCAGTTGGGCGGGTGTGGAGGTCTTGGGTGCACACGGACAGACAGACAGACACAAGGCTGCTCATGCTCCTCTCTCTCAGCGAGGTGTCCCTGTTCAGCCTTGCCTTTATCCATTCCCTTTTAGCTAAGAAGATGCCGGGGATAAAACACTGCAACACGTGGGAGAGGGGCAGCATCTCCTGCCACGGGGAAGCAAAGACATGGGTAATTGCTGCGTACAACAAAAGCGTGTTCTCCAAGACAGGACCCTCTAGTCTAGAGAACGACCAGATTGATCCCTCCCTCTTCAAGACCAAAGAGACATTTCACTGATCAAAGAACCTGGTGCCTCCTACATAAGACTGGGATGTTTGTCACAATTCAGACAGAAACATTTCAAAGCCTAAAACCGCCGAGCAGGTGTGAGTGCGTTTAGAAAAACCAGGAGAATCCATCTTGGAGGATCTCCCATTAGAACAGGGTGCATTTGTGACAGCTCCTCTGTCTCTGCACCACAGCGTGTCCTGCTCGGGGCTCCTCAGCCCCGCCGAGACACGGAGCTGCTGGAGGGGGGCCAGAGGAGCCCCAGCAGTGACCCGAGGGTGGAACCCTCTGCTGGGAGGAGAGGGCAGAGAGCTGGGGGGGTTCAGCC
>NW_010419619.1:7841-12042 GCF_000710305.1 Buceros rhinoceros silvestris | reverse complement strand
GGAGACCCTGGCCCAGGCTGCCCCGAGAGGTGGGAGCAGCCCCATCGCTGGCCCCATGGCAGGTCAGGTTGGCCCTTGGGGCTCTGAGCCCCCTGCTCTGGGGGCAGATGTCCCTGCTCCCTGCAGGGGCTTGGGCTGGGGGAGCTCTGAAGGTCCAACCCAAAGCACTGTGTGATTCTACGACCTCACTGTTAGATGAGCCCAGGGAAGTCCGAGGCTCTGCCCTACAGCGCTCACACTTAACCTGTCCCGTGTATGTGCTCTGGGTAAGAGCTCAGCCCCCAGACAGCTGCATCCACACCCCACAGACCTGCAGGCTGCAAAGGCAGGAGTGAGCTGCCAGGGATGTGGCGGGAGCAGCAACCCCCTGTGCCAGTGCTGCTGGGGACCCCCTGTTTTAAGACACACCATTAATTAAACTAAAGACTCCCTACTGCTCGAGCTTCCTGGAGGGAGCTTTCCAGACCTGCTGATCTAAGGGGATCCTGGACGTGGGGCTCAGCAGCAGAACCCAATCCAGAGGAGGCCTGCACAAGCGTGAAGGGGCAGGCAGCATCCTCTCACCCCCACTGCAGCTGCAGAGTAACATGGCAAGTGGCAAAATCCACACGCGTGGGACGCAGGGCCCTGAGAGGATGCTCTTCTACGCCTGATTCACTTGTGGTGACTCAGCGGCACAGCCAGGAACCCAGCTGAGGACAGGGCTTCCCCTCTTCTCACCACTCGTTTTGCCTCTTGACAGGGTGGAACGTGGGACAACTCCCAAGAGAGGAAGGGACACGTAGCAAACCAGAGACCTGCCCAAGTTACACTGTTCCCATGGCAAACCCTCCGGATCAAGCACATCCTGCATTTCCTGGGGTGAGGCAAGCAGGCTGCAGAAAGAAGCCCCTCTGAAATGTCGATATTGAAGACCCGCAGTCGAGGAGAGGGGATTCACCAAGCCCTGCTACACCCCGCTTGGCCCTACAGGTGGATCAGGTAAGGCTGTCACCCCCCCAGAGACCCCAGAGGCCGGACAGCCCTTGGCGAGCGTGGCCCTTGGCCGGAGCAGTCGACACTTACGGGAACTCTGTCGCTTTGGCTGGACCGGGAGAACACCACAGAAACCACCAAGACCAGCAGGTTGACTTTGGCAGCAGTGGAGAGGAGATGGGCCCAGGGAGACATGGCCACCAGCCTGAAACGCAAAGAAAAACAAACCCAGCGGTACTTCAGTCCATGTTTTCACAGGTTTCAGCATCCTTGACGTGACACTTCGCAGCGCAGCGGCGCGGCAGGACACCGAACACCTCGAGGTGTTGGCGCACAGGTGTCATCGGGGGCAGCGACAGCGAGGGGCGTCGATTTAACTGCTAATAGGGTTTATGACGGGTAACGACAACGCAGGTTATGCTGACCCCGCAGGGGCTTATATCTCTGCTGCAAGATGTGAAGAGACCTGCAAGCCTTGTTTACAATCACTGTGTAAGTGAAAAACAGGAAAAAATATAACAAGTAAAAATAAAAATCGGGGCTTTTTATGCCTGGGCCTCGTTTTAAGCACAGAAGTAGCTGCATTAATTCAAAGGAAACAGAACTACCAACCATCAAAGCATCAGGGGTTTACCTAAATCCACATGTAGGCTGTGCTCAAGGAAAACAACATTCTGCAGAGGTGAACAAGGTTTACTTGGTGGCTGCTGCAGCGCAAGGCTTTCCCCGCTGCTTGGCGAACCGACCGTGAGCCCAGGAGCCGGCGCGTGCAGTGGACCGCGACGCGCCCCTCGGCAAACAGCCACCCCGAGCGACCACAGCCCTCCCCCTGAACAGCAGAGGGGGAAATAAAGCAGGGTCCTGCTCTTGCGGCACGGCCCTGGTACGGAGCTTGTACCGCGCTCACGCGTGCCCCCGCTGCCGCGCAACACGAGGCTTTACATCCAGCCACGGCGATCGGCCGGCCGCTCCTCGCACCGGGTAGGGAAGGGAGCAGCCTGCCAGCGCACGGGCTGGAGAACCATTTCCTTTGATTGGCTCTAAATTTACAGGCTGCTAAATTAGACTAAATGAGGTCTTTTGAAAGAAGATGGGACTGATTAGTTCCGTTCAAACACTCCTTCATTACTCATCCCTCCATCAAGTCTGCTCCTACTCCCATCCAGGTTTGAAAGACTTTCCTCCCATACACGCGGTCCTAAATATCTCCCCTTCTGTCTCTGGTGTCCATCAGGATGGCACATGGCAGATTTTTTTCCTTCCTTGAAGCAAGCATCTTCTATCCCACAAAGCAGAAAATGCGCTCACAGGGGCGCCCAGCACCACCTCCTGTCACCGAAGGACCTCTCCCCCCAGCAGCTTCGGGATCACAGAGGGAGTGGAGTCCTCTCCTCCCACCCCTCTCCTGCTCTCTTGCCTCCCCGCTCTGCTATGTCACTTCTTCCTCTTCCTGCCTGCTTTCTGCTTTAGCCAGAACAAGAAAATAAAAGGCAAACCACCACATCCACGCTGGCGGGCATCTGGGAAAGGCAGCAGAGCAGGGAGCACCAACAGTGATACGTCTGATGCCCTTCTGCATCCTCCAAGAACTCCTGGCCCTGGGTCTTCCTGAGCTCTGCCTTCGGGCTCAACTCCACATCGAATGGGTTTTTGTTCTCCCCACACGATGGAAGAACCGCCTTGCGTTTCTGCCCCGGTATCTGCTATCCCCCTTCCGAGTCTCCTCTTTTCTAAAGGGTCACAGAACCACCACAAGGACCCATAAGCTCTTACTCGACTACAACCAGAAGAGAAGAAAAACTGGCCATTTTCAGAAGACAGGCAAAGCCAACCCGTGGCCAAAGCCTCCACCTCTCGTTTGGGGCATTGCCAAGGCTACAACCAACCCCCAGGTTCCTGCACCGGAAAACCCAGAGCAGAGCTCACAGGCTGCTCCCGGAAGATGGACGTTCCCTCCTGGACAACGCCACAGCCAGGACCTCGATCTCGGACTGACCACGACACAGAGTCCTCCTCCCCTCAAGTCACCTCAGAGCAAACTGCTGCTTTTTACATAGGAAACAGGTTTTTGGGTTGTTGGCTGGGGTTTTTTCGTTATAAAACAAGCAGCAAAACTGAGATAATGAAAAATAGATCTATCCTTAAAACTCCACCTGCAGTCCTGGAGAGAGAAAGAGAAAAGAAGAAACAGAAATTCAACAATGTGGCGGCTGGAGGAAAAGGCGCACTCCCGTAAAAATAGAGCTCACGTGTACCGAGGAGGCTGGTAGCAAATGCCAGTAGAGCCTCTTTAAAGCCTACAGCCTCCTGCCTGCCTGGGAGATGACATCTGCACAACAATTAGCAGTTTGCTGAGGTCCCAGGTAGGCAGGAGGAGCCAACACGTGAAGCACGGGGGTTTGAAGCTGCTGGAGAGCAGCTCAGGCAGGCTGACACCTCGTTACAAGACAGAGGCACGCGGAAGGCGTGAGAGGGTTTCCAAACCGAACGTTAAGTGGGTACAAGGCAGCTTTAGAGCCGGTCCTCGCAGCCTGCAAAGCAGGGCAGGTGGTAGCCGTGACCCCTCCTGCACGGAGAGCGTTTGCCCTGATTTCAGGACATGATTTTGGATCCAGCAGCAGCTGGTCAGCACCAGAACCATTATGGGAGGACCAAAATGACCCATGTGCGGAGAGGGACATTGGGTTTTCCCCCCAGTAACCCTCCTCTGACAAAGGAAATCAGGTACGGGGGAACAAGCAAAGGGGCAGGAAGCCTCCGCTCCTGGCTCCGCGATGCTCCTCCTGCAATGGTCTCGGCTTCGCAGCGCGGGGAGGTTCTGCTCCGTGGGTCCAGAACACCCCGTCTGCACCGGTGGCTGCACAAACAGCAGCATGGCCACTGTGTTCTCTGTCAGCAGGGACGTTTGTTCTAACCACACTCATCAGTAAGTGCTGCCCGGCCCTGGGAACGCGGCTGCATCACCGCAGGTGACAGTTCAAAGCGAGTCCGGAAGAGGAACATATTCCATTAACGCCTTCTGCTGCCGTGGACACAGTGCTCTTCAGGTCCCGACCCACGGCCCTCGCTGCGTGCGCGGGGCCACCCCGGCAAACCCAGCTGGACGCTGCTCCGCTGCACCGGCAGAGCACACAAAGACATCCCAGCGAGCTCCCCGGCCCCCGCACCGGGTTTACGGCCGACTGGCAGCAGGTACCACAAGGCAGTCCCCGCTCCCAGCTGGGGA
>NW_010419619.1:7266-7668 GCF_000710305.1 Buceros rhinoceros silvestris | reverse complement strand
CCGTTCCAGCCGGTACCTGCCCAGCCACCCTTCGTCCCCGCGGCTGGTGGTAACGAAAGCGCCGGTTGTCCAGGACGATGACTGTGCAGCTACAACGGGAGAGAGGGGGTCTGAATGTGGAATTCAGCCTGTGCCTAGGAGAGGAACCAGCCAGCGGACAAATGGAGGATTACGAGGAGGCCACAGGTACAAACCAAGCTAAGAGAAGCCAGCCTGGAAATGGTCATGTTTTGGTGGACACAGGCCCAGATGACCACGTGTCTCAGTCACAGAATTGTTTTAGCTGGGAGACACCTCTAAGATCATTGAGTCCACCCATTCCCCCAGCACTGCCAGGTCCCCCCTGCCCCCTGTCCCTCAGCAGCACCTCCACACGGCTGGGAAACCCCTCCAGGGATGGGG
>NW_010419619.1:4892-7241 GCF_000710305.1 Buceros rhinoceros silvestris | reverse complement strand
CTGGGAAACCCCTCCAGGGATGGGGACTCCACCACTGCCCTGGGCAGCCTGCGACATGCCTGCACAACCCCAACGGGACAGAAATGGCTCCTCAGGGACAACCTCAACCTCCCCTGGGACAACTGGAGGCCATTTCCTCTTGTCCTGTCACTTGTTCCTGGGGAGAAGAGACCGACCCCCCCTCACTGCACCCTCCTGTGAGGGAGTTGTCAGAGCCAGAAAGTCTCCCCGGAGCCTCCTTTTCTCCAGGCTCAGCCCCCCCAGGTCCCTCAGCCGCTCCTCAGTGCACTGTGCTCCAGACCCTGCCCCAGCTCTGCTGCCCTGCTCTGGACACGCTCCAGCTCCTCAACGTCCTTCTCATGATGAAGAAATTCTGAAGACCTGCCTGAGTTCTCCCTGCCTTGACAGGACATGGACACTGCACCATGGCTTCTGACATGAAGCATAAGATTTCCTAGATTTCCTCTGGAAAAGGGAGTCACGAGAAGGTAACTTGGACATATGAAAACCCCAGCGGCTCTCATGAGTCACACACAGGTCCTGTCCTCCCAACCATGTCTGGTTTTAATGTGGAGGACCCAGCAGGGTCAGATGCTGCAGGAACCACGAGCTACCAAACCTCAGAAGGTGTGAGTGTTCCCCACTGCCTTCACTGAAGTCATCTTCACCTTCTTTTCATGCTTTTTCTTCTCCAAGACAGGCCTAGAACTGAGCTGTACTTGCCCTCGGTGCAGCACCCAGGCGAGCTGCTGCGGCTCTGCACGACTAGTCAGCAGGCTCCCGCGAAGCACCAGGGACCTGTCGCTCCGTCTGTCTGTCTGCTGCCACAGATGGGTCCTGATCAGCACATCTCCAAAAGGAGGCAGGAGTGACAGTTCCTCCTCATTAAAGCCAATATTGCAACTATAAAGCTCCTGGAGGAGACCTGAATACGCTTGACTGATCAAAGAACTGGATCTGAATAAAAATTAATCATGAAAACAGAATGAAATAATGATAGTGAACCCAACACCTTATGCAAAGCAGGAGAAGAGCCCTGAACAGCAAGCCCGAAGGTAACGAGGAGCTTCCTTCAGGGACCGGTGCAATGTCCCCAGAGGAGCCCCAGTTTGTTTGTCCTTGATTCTCCCAGGACAAAGCAGGCAGGAACAGCCTTCTCTGGGGACGCAGCCACCACACGGAGCTGGCACAGCTTCCACACGGCTTCGTCCCAGGTCCGATGCTGCACCCTGGGATGCTCTCGGCAGCTCCTCTGGTGTCCTGCCCTCGGGGAAGCACTCCTTTTTCCCCAGCGAGGAGCCCCGGCTCCACGTGGGAGCCCCCTGCACCGACAGCTCCCAGCCCCTGCCGGAGGGTCCCACGGGGCACGAAGCCCCACACGCATGGGTGAGCGATCAGACAGTGTGCACCGCTTGTCTGCAAACACCCTCACGCTGCCAAGACTTCAGCTGCAATACAGACCCTCCCCCATTGAGGCCACTTGTGAAATTGATTAAAAAACCCTGTTTCTCCTTCTTGCTTGCTCCTCAGCAGTTACTCCCACCAGGACTCTGCTCTGGCATGTTGAAAACACTCCCACACAAGGGAAAAGTTGTGGGAACACCTCCCCGTCTTTGGCTGCCTACAGAGCACCCACGCAGCAGGGAGGCCATGCTGTGAGGCTTCCAGGGATGAATCGTGGCTCGAGCTCTGCTGGTTGGGCACAGCCTGACCGCAACTGGGACCAGTGCGTGGGGAGAGATCCTGACAGGGTGGGGATGGTGGGGGAGGAGGAGGCTAACCCTGGCAGAAACACACGCTTACAGAGCCTGGCGTCTACCGTGCAACCCTGCAACTGCCACCAACAAATACCAGTGAGCATTAACAACCCCCACGGGGAACCTGCTCAACCGTCAGCCGACAGCGGCCCCTCCAAGGGCAGCTCTGCCGTCAGCCACCCTAACGCTGGTCTTTCCTACAAGCGCTGCCGGGTGCTGACACAAGGGAGAGCAGAACACGCTGTCTCCAGGGATGACGAGGGCAGCTCACGGCACCGGTGGCTTCAATGACACCAGGGATGGCTTCGCACAGGGGCAGAGGGGGGGTTGTGGTGGGTCATCTGCAGATAAAGCCGGCACCATCCCTTCTACCTGACCACAGCCACTCCGGCCCTGCTGTCTGCACAACCAACCTCGCGCAGCTGCACATTAAACATCGTTTAGTCTGTTAATTACATTTACCAACGAGTTCCTTCAGAAACCAGCGTTCACAGAAAACGCTGCTCTCCAGAGGGCACGGCTTTCCCCGGCGGTGGTTTGCAGCCCGCTGCCATCCTCTCCACCTGCTCATCAGCAGCGATGGCAGAAGGGG
>NW_010419619.1:2694-4735 GCF_000710305.1 Buceros rhinoceros silvestris | reverse complement strand
GTACCCGATGCCAGGGGCTGCAGTCGGCGGCTCTCGGTCCTCAGACGCTCCACACCAGAGAGCCCCAGGTCCAGGATGGGGGGATCTTCTGCTCCGCTCTGGACGGAGCATGCAAAAGCAGCACATGCCTCAGAGATCAGAGGACTCGATTTACCATTTCTTATTTACAAAAAAGGCACCTGTCTGACTCCTGGCAGCTGCTCTGGCAGGGCCCTGCACCCACCTGCAGGCACAGACAACACCCTCGCTCTGCCGAGTTTGGGGCTAGTGAGCACCTTCACCTCCGTACCAGAGCGCCGGGCAGATTTGCACCAATTCAGGACTTGCCTGGAGAAAAGAGACACGCAAGGACCATCAGGTCAAACGCCTTCCTGAAAGCTGCCACTGCCTGACCTCAACCACGCAGAACGACCTTCCCCTTCCTCATCGCCTCCTCATCGCCTCAAACTCCCGCTGAAAACGCTTCTCTCCCTGCTCCTACTCCCTTCTCCTGCTCCTCGCTGCCATTTCCCAGGCACAGCACGTCCAACTGAGTGATATTTTCCCCCCATGTGTCCCGCTCATTTCCAGCAGCCCCTACTTTTGAGGTGATGCCTTGGCCCGGCCTAAGCTGGGACTCTGCCAGCGTTCTGCGTATCTTTTCCCCCCCTCTGCTTTCCCGAGCTTGGAGAATCTAACAGGGAGGAAAGCACGTACCGCACTAGCCAGGGCACGGGCACCCTGATGTCCCTTCACCCTGTGACGTTTATGAAAAATGCACTTCCTCACCTCTGCGGTGACAGCTGCTGCTCAGCGTGACAACCCACGGGTACGGCTCGCAGCAGGGAGCGTGCGGCACGCAGGCAGCAACCGTGCAGCTCACCCGCTGGCTGCGCGGCCAGGATTAACGTGGGATTAACTGCACGGGATGCCTGGCTGGATGCCCGGCTCAGGACCGCCCTTGCAAGCAAGCTGGGCACCCCCACGCTTCCAGTTTCATGGCAAGTTCCCAGCGGAAAAGGCAGAGGGCCACTGGGATCCACCCACAGAAGCACGGAATCATGGAATTGTTTAGGTTGGAAGAGACTTGCAAGATTATTGAGTCCAACCATTCCCCACCGCTGACCCCTGTCCCCCAGCAGCACCTCCACACGGCTGGGAAACCCCTCCAGGGATGGGGACTCCACCACTGCCCTGGGCAGCCTGCGACACGCCTGCACAACCCCAACGGGGCAGAAATGGCTGCTCAGGGACAACCTCAACCTCCCCTGGGACAACTTGGGGCCAGTTCCTCTCATCCTGTCACTTGTTCCTGGGGAGAAGAGACTCACTCCCACCTCCTCTCAGGGAGTTGTCAGAGCCAGAAGGTCTCCCTGGAGCCTCCTTTGCTCCAGGCTGAAGCCCACCAGGTCCCTCAGCCGCTCCTCAGCACACTTGACCCACATGGGCCATACCCACCTAGGACACGCCAGATCAGCCACGGACACCAAAACCCAGAAAAAAGCCCTAACAAGCCAACCTCAAACCTTCCCCTGAAGGGGAACAAGGAGCTCCCTGGGGATGAACGTACCCTGCTGCCAAGCAGGTTCCCTTGGGATCACTCCTGGCTTTGCCCCAAACCTCTGCCTGGATCCAGGTAGGTGGTTCCCCACGCTGCGGCTCAGCTGCTCCACACCCCACACACACGCCGAGACAACCGCGGGCTCCTTCCGCTACGGGCTGCAGCCATATCTTCATGTGCTCGGATGAAAAGCATTATCCGAGTTCACTTATTTTTTTTCCACTGCATTAGTGCTTTTAAAGTGGTCTCGGAGGATGTCTTTCATAAGCAATTAAGCAAGCCCTGGGACGCTAATGAGCACAAAGAGAGAACCGAGCGACTACCAGTACGATCAACCAGAAGCGGCTCTCGTGATGATTTCCATCCCTCTAGCCAGGCATTTCCCACCAAGATGAAACAGCGAGCCGTGCTCCGCGAGCGTAAGAGCCTGCCCAGCCCGGAACCGCAGCAGAGGAGCCAGCAGCAGCGTCCCAACGCTCAGCCAGTTTTTTCCTAAGGAAA
>NW_010419619.1:1856-2449 GCF_000710305.1 Buceros rhinoceros silvestris | reverse complement strand
AGCCGGGCCCCGCGAGCGTAAGAGCCTGCCCAGCCCGGAACCGCAGCAGAGGAGCCAGCAGCAGTGTCCCAATGCTCAGCCCGTTTTTTCCTAAGGAAATTGGAAACAGCAAATTGCTCCAAGGGCTGCAAATGCAGAAGCTGAAAGAGAACATCGTTTCGCCCTCCTGTTCTTCGCCACCTGCTCTGGGGAGCGGTTCTTTGCCTTCCCGCTCGGGAGGTGGTTACAAGCCACCACGTGTTCACGCTGCTCCTAGGGTCGAGGTGCTCCGGACTTCACTGGTCCCTGGGCACTGTTTTAAGCTTAATAAAAATGAGGGAAGAAGCGAGACAACTGCCTGCGCACAAAGTGCCACCGAACGCGAGGAGCCCACGGCTGACAAACACGTTTCTTCTCCCCTCTCTTGTCAGACAGGGAGAGCTATTTTAGATGTTACTTGTAGCGATGTATGGAAGAAAATAGTTGAGAACGTGACAGTGCGGCATCCTTTTAACTAAACGATCCCTCAGGCCCTGCAGAATCACTGCGGCCAAGCGCAGGCGCTGGACACTGACCGTCTGCTTCCTCAGGGACAGAGGCGGCCCTGAGTCCTC
>NW_010419619.1:1273-1674 GCF_000710305.1 Buceros rhinoceros silvestris | reverse complement strand
CTCCAGAGACCTGACTGCTGTTGTTAGAAAGCCCAGGTCACCCCCACGGGCTGTGACCTTCCTGCCACCCCTCAGCAGAGCTTTGATCCCCCGAGTGACTCCTGCTCCAGAGACCTTTTTCCTCCTTCTGCCAAGACACGAAGGTCGCTGAGCCGGAGCTCCTGAGCAGCTCGGCTCTGGTGGGCAGTCTTTGATGCTGCACAGAGCGCCCGTCCCCACGGTTCGTCTGGTCTCTTCAAAGGGCAGCAGAACCACGGCTTGTGACCTCTGCAAAACAGCGTTTTCCTTGGGGAAGACAAGCCCTGCTGGTGCTCATCAACACCCCATCAGGGCAGAACAGGCTGCAATGGTGCTTCAAAGCGGTCCTCCAACTTCAACCATCACGACACCGTGCCAGAATC
>NW_010419619.1:571-1194 GCF_000710305.1 Buceros rhinoceros silvestris | reverse complement strand
CCTCATCAGGGCAGAACAGGCTGCAGTGGTGCTTCAAAGCGTTCCTCAACCTTCAACCAGTACGACACAGTGCCAGATCAGGGAACCTGCCTCTGCACATCTGACAAACGCCAGCAGAGGTTGTGAAATGGCATTTCTGTGAACACCTCGGCCCGCACGGGAGCCTGCACGTGCAGGTGTGCACAGTGAACGGTCACGGAGAGGGACACCCGCAAAGCAGGAGGACTGCTGCCAGTCCACAGGACCCTCTGAGCTCTGTGGAGCCATGGGGTTCCAGCAGCAGCTCTGCTTCGTCTGCCACCCCTCGGACACAGCAAAGGCAGGCTCCAGACTGGGGACAGGGCAAAACAGAGAAGCAACCAGAAGGGGGTGGTTTTCCTCTGATTTTTTCCTCCAAGGGACAACAATGTTGTTTGTAATTTCAGCACCCTTCAGCCCAAAAGAAACGACCCGTTTCTCCTCTGGAGCTTGGACCAACCGCAGGAGACCCAACCACTTACAAAGGAAGGTGCTTTTGATAGAGAATACCCTAGACAGAGCCGTTTTGTGGACTGGCACCAGTCTACGACGGGTCCTTTCTTTGGCAGTCCTGGCTGTCACGGCCGCGGGTGCCCCTCGCCACA
>NW_010419619.1:0-429 GCF_000710305.1 Buceros rhinoceros silvestris | reverse complement strand
CGCTGCAAACCCCGCACAGCGCACCGGGCAGCGGGAGGCAGCAGCCAAAGGACACGCAGATCTCCGCTCTCATTTCTCGGCCGTTGCTCTAGGGCTACTTGCAAAGCCCCGGGGGACTCTCAGAACTCCCTGGCTGCTCTAAGCCTGACAGCAGGCTGGTGGCCACTCTTACTCTTCCAGCTCTGATGAAAGATCCACCTGCAGCACCTTTCGCTCTGCTCGGGGAGCAGAACATCCCGAGCAGCTTCCCCTACACCCTGGTGGTGCGACAGCCTGGCAGTCGGGAGATCGCACATCCATCAGAGAACTGCCAGGCCACGTTTGTACAGAGGAGGCTTCTCCAAGGCTTCAGCTGTCCCCTCCCGCAAGATTTTATCACACGATGGACAAACAGCTCTGCAGAGCTGCTCCATCAGCTGCACCTAAACC
>NW_010419618.1:2576-4329 GCF_000710305.1 Buceros rhinoceros silvestris | reverse complement strand
GCCCAGTATGTAGTGGGGCTTTGCCGGGGAGCACACGTGAGGAGGAGATGGGCGATAGCTAAGGAAATCAAAAATGAACAACCCACATTCCCTGGAGGAACCTGAGCCCATTTCCTGGACCACGGCATGCAGCTGGGTCTCCCTTTTCAGTCCTACTAGTCCAGAGCGGCCCAGTGGCTTCCGCAGCGTGGCAGCATCCCTGGCATCCACTGCCCACCCCTCCAGCGCCCCGGGGCTGCAGCAGGGACCTCGGCAGTGGGACGGGGGCTGCCTCTGTGGCTGAATCCCTGGGGCACACGCACAGCCTCACTGTCTCCTGCCTTGCAGCTGTGACACCAGGCAGTTTCCAGAAGGCATTTTAACCACATACTGGTACAAGAAGAGAAGACGGGGGATTAAATAACCATTTTGTCTTTCAGCCTACTCACTTTTTTCCCATTTCTGACCATTCTTCCTCTTTTCTCCTCCTGCAGCATGTCTTCCCACTACATCTCTCAGCCTGTGAAGGAAGGTAAGAGCAGGTCTTGGCTGAAGCACTGATCACACGTGGCTCTGGCACAGCCTCCTTAGCACTGACACTTTTTACTAACTTCCTAAAATTACTATTTTATTACATTTTTAAAATGTAAATTGACAAACCGCCCTTACGATCTACCAAAATATATTCCAGAATATGGTCTGTGCAGACCAAAGCTGAGCCATAAAGGATTTGGGGGGAGGGATGTGGTGGTTTCAAGGGGTTTCTGAGGCAGCTGCAGGTAATAACAAGTCTACCTGTGAGGAGACTCCTTCTTCTTCCTTCCCTGTAATAACGGTTCCTCCTTTCTCCACTGCAGCACCTGTAACGACCCGCCAAATCCGCACGATCTTCGAGGAGGTGCAGGACGGGAAGGTGATCTCCTCCCGCGAGCAGATCACCCAGGCTGCCCACTGAGGCGGCTGCCGCTTGCTGAAACCTCGTGTAGCAAAGCAAGCGAAGATCCCAGCTTGAGAGCTCTGGCCCTGCAGCTCACAAAGAGCACCTTCTCTCTGCATCACAGCCTGCCCCCCTCACCCCGACTCTGCGCGCTGTGCTGCACTCACCAACCAAATAAAGCTTCTCTCGTGCAACCCGGGGTCTTGTCTTGGTGCTCTGGAGTGCTGGGCTGTCCCACCCCTGGAGCTGCGGCACAAAGCTCCTCTCTGGGAGGAGCAGCATTCTCCATCTTTGGTACCCAGAGGTGGGGCCGGTGCACCCACACCTTGGTGATAGGCAAGACCCAAGACCCAGCTGCTTCAGCGAGGAGCCCTGACGTGGGTGGGGGTCTGGAAAGGAGCTGATGTCCTGGTCGTGGGAGGTGAAACCCGGGCGTCTTTGTGTTTCACCTCTGATTTGTCGCTGTGACTTTCAGATCGGGGCAAAGTGCCACTGCTTCCCTGGCTGCCCCGTACAGCAACAGCAGAGCTGAAGCTTTAAACTCAGTGAGTCCAAGCGCAGAAGTGAACAAACCCGGGGTCATGGAGCCAGGACCCTGCAAACCATCCCCTTCCCAGCTCTGCCTCAGCGGCTGCCTCTGTGCTACAGCGAAATCCTGCTGTAGCCACGGCAGGGACATGCCTGACGCCCCTCCAGCAACACAAACTCCGTTTCATTTTTGCTTCCAAAGGCACCGCTAAAGGGTGAGGAAAACACGGGTGGAAAGTGGTGGGTGGGTGTGCACCAGCACAGAGCTCAGAGCTCTGCTGGGAGGTCACTTGTGGCACCCCCAGCTGC
>NW_010419618.1:2048-2411 GCF_000710305.1 Buceros rhinoceros silvestris | reverse complement strand
GGCCCAGCCGTTCCTGGAAAGCCAGTTCAGACACATTCTTGGCTGGAGTCTGCCACATTTATTACTCCATAAATCCAACTCCTAAATCAAGGGGATGATTCAGAGAAACGCGACCGAATGTGGGTAAGACTGGAGCTGGGCACACTGTTCGAAGACCCCCTAAGACCCATTCTAAAACCCACCTGGATTTTATGGGGACATGAGAGAGATTTCAGGGTGTTTTTCAAATCGTTGAAAGGATATCTGAGTGCCTGATCTACCCCACAAGCGAGGTGCACGGCCCAGAGGCACCACGCTGCAGCCGTGCCCCGAGTCCCCCCTGCAGGGGAACTCGTGCAGGGGACCGGCGGCCCGGGGGACACA
>NW_010419618.1:1505-1923 GCF_000710305.1 Buceros rhinoceros silvestris | reverse complement strand
GCCGCCGCGCCTCGTGTCCCCGTGCTCCGCACCCCTGCCCCAGCCGGCCTGAAGTGCTCCGGCACCCACCGACCTGTGGGAGACACGGCTTTGGTTTTGAAGCTCACCACTGACCAACAGCGATCTCCTTTCCATGCAGAGTCCACCCAAGCACAGATAAACACAACCCCCTAACGGAGCTGTGCGCCGTAGAGCAGCTCCTGCCACTCTGCCCCGGCTCGCCCTTGCGGCGCATCGTGGAGGGGCCATGAGCAGATCACTGGGCACGAGTCCCGCACGAGTCCCGACCCGAGGTGCTTCCAGCCACAGCATCGCCACAACCCCACAGCCCGCGCTCTGCCAGCACCGGGGCCTCTCCCCGGGGTGCTCCGTGCCTGGGGCTGGATGAAGCTGGGCACTGCGCAGCCCCCGCTGAGAT
>NW_010419618.1:991-1337 GCF_000710305.1 Buceros rhinoceros silvestris | reverse complement strand
TCCACAGTCAGCACTTCCCACACCACCTCTTAGGGATCCCCGTTCTCCCCACGGTCAGTGCAGGGACCATCAATGCCTCTTGCAGCTCTGCTGAGCCTCTCACAGTGCTCGTGCCCCTCCGGCTGCCACCCTGGTGACACCCGCTGGGGGGATGCAGAAGGTGCCTTGCTGGAACTCATCCTGCCTTTACACCCCGCTGGAACTCGTCCTGCCTTTATGTTTTTCTCCTGGAAAAGTCTGGGCGCACCCGTGTTGCTACAGAAATGAGCAGCACCCCTTGGCTAACCAAATCCCCTCTTCTAGCGAGCAATTAAAGCAGGGATTTTGTCAGCAAAGCGTTACTGCT
>NW_010419618.1:0-729 GCF_000710305.1 Buceros rhinoceros silvestris | reverse complement strand
CGGTGGGGGGTGGGGGGGAGTGCTGCAGACAGGCAGCAGCAGCGCGGGGCAGGTTTCGGAGTGGGATCTGCTGCCGGCAGGACGTTTGAAAAGGCTCCAGAGGCTGCGCTGAGTTAATCTGACATAAGAGACCACTTCAGAAGGAGAGGTTAAGGCGTGGCTTTGCAGCCCTTAGGGAATTTTCCGATGATAATTCGATCCCGGAGCAGACTGTGTAGGTGCACTGAGATAAACAGAAGGGCTTTTGTCCAGGGAGTTTGATCTCCTGGCTCGGCTGCCCCGCGGGTCTGTAGCCAGAGCTCACCCCGTTTTCCTCCTGAAGGCAGAACAGCAAGTTCCGTGAAACCACCGCCACGCTGCAGAGCCGGTGGGCTGGTTTGGAGCGGTGTAAAACCCAGGCTGGCAGCGGGCACGTGCCCATGGAACAGAGGCACGGTCGGGTGGAACGGTCGGATGGAACAGCCGGCCCTTATTTAAACGAGAGCGAGAGACAGAGGGCGTGCAGCCCTCGGAGCCTGTGTTCAGCGCGAGGTCATGTAAATCACGACGTAGTTTGGAACGTGTTGTTTTAAGTCTTAATTAACACTGCACGGTTTTGACTGCTGCCTTGTGCTACCATCAAAATACCGAGACACTTTGAGCAACGTGTATTTTTATGACAGAGCAGCTAAATAGCAAAGGAAAGATGAAAGAAAAGGCAGTTTCACGTAAATAGCGAGCGTGCTGTTA
>NW_010419617.1:0-327 GCF_000710305.1 Buceros rhinoceros silvestris | reverse complement strand
CAGAGCAGCAGCTCCTTGCCTTCGCAGCAGACAGTGCAGTAGGACTGGTAGCCATCCTCGTCATACATGTAGAAGAGCTCCAGGAATCTATCCTAGCGAAAGGACAGTCGTGGGGAGAGAGGGACAGAGGGTCAGGATCTGTGCTCAGAGCGTGAGGAGAGAACGCAGCTTTGCTCCGTCCCCGCTGCACGCTGAGGGCTCGCAGATGCACGTTCTCGGTGCTTCAAGTGGAGAGAACGTGCCAAGGGATATGGCACAGGCAGAACTTGGCACAGACACCCCTCCTGTCCCACCCCTCCTGTCCCACCCACCAGTGGGGCTGGCCTT
>NW_010419616.1:23970-29091 GCF_000710305.1 Buceros rhinoceros silvestris | reverse complement strand
GCCCCGCGCCGGGCCGCGGCCGCCCGTCCCCGGGAAGGCGGGAAGGGAGCGGGATCGTCCTCCGGCAGCACACCAGAAAACGCAGACAACCGCCTGCTACCCCATCGCGTTGCCCTTTTAGGTAATTCAGCATAAAAGACTGGATTCGCAACTACTAAAAAATCCTCCCACGCGGTCCGTGTAACTTTCTCGGAATATGCTGGCATCGAAGTCACGCTTAACATTAAAGGATCGAGCAAAAAGTCATCTGAAAGCACTGTGAAACATTACGCTTCCAGTCAGGCTCGCCGTTCATGTCAGCTAATAGCATTTGACATCACACACTAGTAGCTCTACTTTCAGAAATAAGCTGCTGAAGAACAGGAAAACCAGGATGGCAAAGTCAACAGTATCCATGTTTCTGGCTGGTCAAGGCATGCCACATGTCACCCAGACAGGAAAGGGGTTCATTCTCTGTTGTCGCTCCAGCTGGACTGCTGTGTGTGAACACACACCCCTACGTAGTGGCTGTAGGGCTGCCTGAAAACAACTCCTTTTCCTCAGTTTGGAGGAAGGGCACAGAACTAGGAAATAAACCTCTTGGATTTCATAGGAAATAATCCGTTGGGCCCAGAACAAAAAGCCCTTTATTTTCCATCACATCATAGAAACAAAGTGAAGGACTAGACTTGCAGAATTGAAACGGGAAAGCATAGGCGTCTGTTCTGCACTTTCTCCCAATAAAATCCAACTGCTCAAAGTTAGATGTCGAAGTGCCAAATTCAGGTCTTTGCTTTGCCCAAAGACACTCTCACTGACACAGTCCCCCCAGTGGGAGACCGTCTTGCTTGGGCTTGCACTTACGCACTCTGGGCCAATGGAATATTCTCTGGGTTGAGAGCTGACGTAGACCCCTTCCTCTAAGTCGTTAAATGATCACAGGAGTGTAAGAGTGACACCCACGTACACAGGCCAGGGAGAAGCAGAGCCAAACTCAGCTCACTCAGGTAGAAAAGGGGCTGTTTCAGCCCCTGCTCCAGACTGCATGATCCCGCAGCCCTGGGTTTGGTTCACAGACAGCAATTAGAGGCAGCTGCTGGGACAGCTGTATCATCCCTAATGCTGCGCTGGCGGGAGCTGTAGTGCTAGCGCTGTGTGTGTGTAATGGGCCACAGTGGGCTGAGGGGCCAACACAACAGCAGTTCTTCTCAGATTGTACCTGCAGCATCTGCAGTACCTAGGTATGACACTTCCATCCACTTCTCCTGAGAAACAGAGAATCATGAACAATGAACCAGAATGCTGATGCAGAACAGTAACACCCATCCAGAAAGGGCGGCACAAAACAACGGACTGTGCCAGTAAAGCGTGGTGTCTCTGTCACGGCCAACGCATCAACTGCCTGAGAAGGGAGGTATCCGACTACAGCAAACGCACGAGCTGGTGCATGGCAGCACGTACCCAGCCCTGACCTGGCCTGGCAGTGCCGTAGCCCAGCTGAGCCAGGGTGGGAGTGGGTGGTAGGACTGGGGGAAATCTGCTGCCACTGGCTTGTTAACACACTTTACCTAAATACTAGTTTACCCATTTGTAAAATTAAGTCTTGACCAGTCTGTTTGGCTTGCTCAAAGATGCATGGCTAATCAGGGGAAGAAATTTCTGGGAATTTGAAATCCTCTTCCTGAACAACATTCGCCAGTGAGCCACAAAATACTAACCAGTATGAGCTAATAAAACTACACGCAACTTCTTTACGGTGACCTTCTCATGGCTAGAGAGCCCAAAGACTTGGTTTTAATCAACTTACAACCTATGCTACAGATTCTGGAATTAAAACCGTAACGACCATTACAAATACATTTCATATTTTCATAAAAGGAGAATAGAAATCCATTTTTTAATAGTTTTTACAGGTTAAAGTAGAGGTGATTCACAAGGATGGCCAATAACTCATTCTGTCATTACAATAATGGCCATGGACAGTTTGGACTGCATGAATGTTCTTAGCCATAAGCCCACTAAAATGACTAAATATGACCAACACTTGCTCTGGTGGTGTGTTATTGGCATGACAGAGGGAGAAATTTTCACTGCTGCTCCTGTTCATAATGTAAAGAACACACACGAATAAATGACATGTTCTCAGGGCTTTAAACTAGGCACCTTACAAGAACACTAGAAGTATTACCATCTGAAATACAGAATTGGATCTGCATTTATTTCATCGAGAAGCTGAAAGCAAAACCAAGGCAGAATGTTCCTCATTAAGTGCTGCTTATAACTGTACAGTATATCAATTACTTAGTGGTAGCATTAGAGTTGCGTTTCTCCAACAATGAAAGTGAACAATGTTTCCAAATAATTATTTCTTCCCCCTTCTCTGAGGAGATCCTGCCTGCTCAGAAGTTTTTCTGCCTTCCCCCTTCTGATTGCCAGCCTTCCATAGTTTTGAACTAACACTACATACATCTCCTCAGAGTCCACATTAAACACTGAAGTCAGGAGACCTGGCTTCTCGCTCTGACTGCAACTGGCTCAAAGAGCCATCCCCAGTGTGTCACTTCACACTGCTGAGCTTCTAAATCTGTTGCATGCAATTGTTATAGTGATGTCTGTATGATTTCAAATGCACTCTGAAACCTTCTACATGCTTCTGTAGGACTGGGAGGAAGAGTGGTCTTGTGGTGAAGACACTGAATTAGGAGATCGAGTAACAGTGAATGAATTCCAGCTTCTGCTGTTAACATGACTTTGAGGAACGCATCATCACTCCCTCTGCTTTAGTTCATCTGTTAAACGGAGATGATATCTGCCAGCCTTGAAGGAAAAATGGGCACTCTTTGGCATTTGGGAAACAACTAGACTGAAGCTAGACTGAAGTGTTCAGACATGAAAACATTTGACAATCCATTAAATTCTTCAGTGTAAATGAAAAAGCCACTGTGTTGCTCACCTTCCAAGATAGATTTAGTAATATAGTAAGAACAATGACTGCATTCATTTTTCAGGATGTTCAGCTTTTTAAAAACAGAACCTCTGTATTTTTCTATTTTAAGTTTGGCTTGTGCAAATAACTGTCTCTCCAAAAATATTATATACCCATTTTGGGTAAACAGAAAAATTCAGGGCCTGGGAACAGGGCCTGTATTACATAAACAGTAAGTAGCACTTGACACCATCTTATCTCTGTGTACTATCTTTTAAAAAAACAAAACAAAATCCTCATTCCTATAGAACTGTTCCATGTTATCATTAGTATTAGTAAGATTATTGTGGCTGTTTTTAAAATACTAGCAATTAAAATAGTTCAAAGTCACAGCTTAAAGCTTACATGGTCAGAGAGATGATCTTTCAGTTTTACAAATGTCCTTTATAAATTTACACATAAACGAATACCCCCATTATTTTTCCTCCAAGAAAGCTCTCTCCATTAAAAGAAACCATTTGGAAATAAGGAAAGAGATGTGATGTATGAGGAAATATTAAGAAGAAAGGAGGCTGCAGTCAACCTCTTAACTCAAGAAAGAAATATTTAACTCATTCTCCTCTGATTTCAGCCATCTTCAGGTTTAATGGCTGTAAATATTTTTGAGAGTCTTCACCGTTTGTCACCACTGAATAATGTCTCACCAGAAGGATATAGCCACAACTGTATTACCTGAGAACTGACCTCTCCTGTTCCTTTTGTGTTAACTCTGGTGACAGTTTTACAGCAGATCCCATTCACTTTTGAAGCTTTTTTTTCTCTGAATTGTACTTAAACATGTTTCGGTAGCTATTGTTCTCATTAATTATCTCTGCCCACATTCACTGATACAAGTTTCATTTCTCTCTTCTTTCCCCGTACACAAGACGGTCTTTGCAAATTCTGTTGAAAAAAAAATGCAAGTAAAGAATATGCCTGTCCGTAATTACCGGTATCTGTTATTTGGCCTTTGTTTAAACGCACCCACAATTTTTATCCTTTGCTGCTTAGCTTTCACTGTTCATTAGGATTTCCTTGAGCCTTGTCTCATCTCTTCCCATTCCAAGCAGCAGGCTAGATGGTTTCTACTTTATCAGAGGAAAAAGATAGAAAGAAAGAAACTATTGAGAGAGTACCATTTGTCATGGGAATTCAAAATGTAATAAAGTTTTTGTTCTTAGATACTGCTGTGTTAAAAGATACCAAAACAAAGGTGTCTATTTAAGGAAAAGCCAGGCTTTTATGGACCTCCACATGATTCAAGATGACACAAATTATTCAACTGGATCCACTGAGGGACGAGAGTAATAAATCCTCTGGGTTTCATCCTCCAAAGACTCAATCAAGCCTGACCACCTGGCTTCTGAAAAGATACTGTGGTGAAGAAAAGAGCGTGTTTTGGCTAAATTATAAGCAAACTCCTCTCTTCTCAATACAAAATAAAATAAAACACTAATCACAAAACCAAACTACCTTACCAAAGATCTGCATCAGCCCCCTGATGAGAGACAACAGCAAACCCTGACAGCTAACCAATGGCTGTCACCTTAACACAAAGTCCACAGGAGCCTGCTGCCCTCAGCTGCACATCCATGCTAAAGATGAAACCCAGCTCTCACCAAAGAAAATCAGATGACTGTATCGGTGGTTTCCAGATACTCAGTGGAAACAGAAATGACAAAATTTTGTGTAATCTTTGTGCTATGAGTGAGTTAAGAGTGTAGACTGCAGTGTTTGGGCGTCTGCTAACCAGTAGCAAATACGAAAAATGCAAGACATTGCATCAGAGGTAACATGCAATTCATTTCCTGTGTGCTAGACAGAAGAGAATATTCCTCACCAGGGCACTGACTCACAGTACGAGCCCCTTCCAACCTCTCCTGTAGGTTTTAGCTTATACATTTTCAGCCACGAAATTTGTAACTGCTAAAATGCTTTGATTTAAGTGACACTAGCATTTTCCACTCAGGAATGAGTGTTGGCAATGAGTTACCTGTCCTCTTCCCTATCAGCAGTATCCATCCTCTCTCTAACAGTGTCAGAGCACAAGAGGGTTACCAAGTGCTGAGGCTCATTTGGGATCCTGCACGTCAGTGAGAAGACTGAGGGAAGAGGGAACCGTGAAAGGAAGGGTGATCCTACACCATGTAGGAGAGAAGCATAAAAGCCCAAGGGCC
>NW_010419616.1:11405-23877 GCF_000710305.1 Buceros rhinoceros silvestris | reverse complement strand
ATGTTGTTCAGCAGGCCGTGGAATTAAGTCCTTCTTGGGCAAGTCGTGCAGGCCAAGTTAGATCAACTAGACTGAGGTCATGAGAGTATTAGATGATAAAAATGCCTCATGAGGTTGAAGGAGCTTGCCTACTTGCTACCATTATCTAAATACGCTTCCCCGTGGGTCTGTTTCAGACAAAGAAGTGTTCAGACACGCTTTTTTCTTTGGAAAAGGTCTATCTAGAGAAAAAGGATTAGTTACCTTATGCCCTATTATAAGGCA
This sequence comes from Buceros rhinoceros silvestris, assembly GCF_000710305.1. Classification (NCBI taxonomy): domain Eukaryota; kingdom Metazoa; phylum Chordata; class Aves; order Bucerotiformes; family Bucerotidae; genus Buceros; species Buceros rhinoceros. The sequence continues at coordinate 23,613 of NW_010419616.1, read as the reverse complement.
GTTCTGACAGCATTTGATTGAGAAAGATTTGATTGAGAAATCTGACAGCATTTGATTGAGAAAGTTCAGAGTAGGAAGGCTTTGGTGAAGTCCTTAATCAAACAAAGGACTGGAGAAAATGCTACAGATGCAGAACCCATCACCCTGTAAGAGACCTACCTTTGCATGAGGATGAGTGTTACCAAGAATCTAAAACCAGAGAAAAGTAACTTTACCTTCAACACCTGAAGTGGGCTACAGGAGGATAAGCTAATAAGGAGACACTATTAAATGTACAGTATCTGACCAACAAACACGATGCATACCAAAGGTACCCACAAAATCCAGGTACAGAGGGAAAGCAACATAAAAAGAGAGGTAACCAAGGCTATACATAATCAGTGTAACAATAAACACAATCTATCTTTAGGGTCCTAGTGCCCATTCATAAGCATTAGGGCCATCTGATGTGAAATGCTCATCTGGACTGAAATCACACTGCCACTTCAAGCTCTTTCAAAAACATTGATGAATAAACTTTCATTTGGCAAGCTTTACACTGGATAGAGTATTTTTTGTCTTCCCACAGACAGAAAAAAAAAGCTTACAGCTGTCAGGAACTTTGCCATGTATCCTGACTAATTACTAATTCTGCTCAAGCACTATCATATGTCTGTGTTTGACCAAGATCAAATGTGCACGTCTGAGTGCTCCAATTGTGATCAACTCATCAGATCTCCATAAATGAGAGAAAAACTACAGCCTGAATCTGCAGGTAAGCCCAGGCAGACTTGTGAAGAGATCACTTTGATTTGAATAGCTGAGAATTCATGTTAGTTAAGACGTCCGCATTCGCTCTATCCTAGTAGAAAACTCTAATAATGAGCAATATAAAATGATATAATGAGCAATTTTGTGTGCATAATTTTAGAGTTATAGCCTAGGTCTTTGTTCACATAATTAACTATAAACACAAAAATATTCCCACTGCCCTAAGCATATTATTTTGTGTACTTCAGTTGTAACAGTAGAAATCTAGGAAAGTATACTGAGTTCCACAGTATGGAGAGACATGAAAAGTAGCCAGTCTTCTCAGTTCTTCACAAATTACTTAGTAACTTAATAAATCTATTCCTAACAGCATTGATTTCTCATAACTGAATTTAGCCACAATCCCCATAGACGGTACACAGATTCTACTGGACTTTTACTGTAGTTCAGACACTCTAAAGCAACAACCATTTCAGTAAAGTGACAAAAAAATGAACAGTTAGAATAAAACTTTAAGTGTTAGCCATTCCACCCTCAACCCACAATATTCTTAGTTTTACTAGAAAGAGCTTAACAATAAAAAAATATCAGTACAGGTTTATGTCTCAGCAGGTGCAGGGGCCAGAACTTACCTACAGTCAATGGAGCTATATTGCAATTTACATATGATGAGCATCTGGATGTAACACCTATTCATTTGAAAAGCATCCAGTCCTGCCCCCACTAAAATCACAGACCAAGTTGCTACTATATCCTTATGCATCTTAAACAAAAGGAGGAAACAAATACCATATTGTCCTGTTCTGTTCCAGAATCAAGCTGAAGAAATTTTAATTTCTGTAATGTTGCCCTCATATCATAAGCCTCCCTTCTCTGGTGCTCTTGGACAAAACCCGAGGGAGAGAAGTGCAGCAGCCCCTCGAAGCCGATGAACAAGTGCACTCACTCAGCAGCCCACACGACCCTTGCTCCACACTGCTTATCACTAGCCTTCCATTTGTTTACAAGCTGCAGCACAGTCCTTCCCTAGACATTTCCTGTGTAATGTGGAATTGAGAATACCACTGGAACCTAATACGGTAATCTGCATGTGTAGCAATTTTGTACGGTGCATATAAATCTGCCTTTTATTTAATTTTTATTTTGCAATGTTGTGCTGTTGATTTCATTTCTTCTCAGCTGTCTTCAAAGTGGAAAATTTTATCTGCAGAGTTCCCCCGCACACATTTTTAACTTACTGTTTCTTATCTCTCCCTTTCCTACCCTTTTCTCAGGGCTTATTAACCCATCAAGCGTATCTTCGGCAGTGATGTGGACTCTTTTGCTCTTGTGATTTTATAGATTTTTGGCTAAGTAATACTGTCCTTCAATTACAGCAAAAGCCACAGAATAGCCATAAACTATCTTTTCAGCCAAGATGCAAATACCCTCTCTACTACTGATCTAAAAAACATTTTCCCCACAATTCAGTTATCTTTCCACTCAGGAGTTTGCAGCTCCTGCTTTTGTTACAAACAACATTCCACATTTAGTTCTTTTAAGACAATTCTGTTTTGACTCATAAAAACCAAGCTGGAAAATGTTTGTGAAATATAACACACAATACAGAGATTTTTAAAATAGATCAACAGGATTTTTCCTTATGGCTCTTTTGTGGTTTTGATAACCACAAAAGCATCGCTTCAAAGGGCTCAGGATATATTACTGTAAGACGTCACTGCACATTTCGGACACATGTGCTGACTGCGCTTCCGCTCCTCTGCCAGAACAATGGAAGCCTTTGCATGCCGACTCAGCTTTCCCACAACCACGGATCCACATAGACCCAACGCGTTCCCTCACTACAGGTTTCTTTAACCGCGTCTTACCACTAAGAATGCTAGATAGCTACGCCATTTCACAAAAGACGCCTGGAGTAAGTAAAATTTGGGAAATGTTTACATATTTTTGGGAATAAAGCCCAAAATATTATTTGACATGTAGTACTCTCCTGAAATAAACACCTAAATAAAGTTATAATTAAAAAGCACGATTCTGCCATCTCCTCCCTCTTAGGTATTCCCATTATCAGTAGGGAATTCTTGCATTCCAGGAGAAACCTGCACATAGCTGGATGGATGGGCAGGGCAGTTGAACTCTTCACTCGAGTGATCGGTTAAGTTCAGATACCACTGCAACTTGTGAGTCTGAGTTCACATATTGGAATGTGTTCACAGGCACCAAGACCCAAATGAAAAAGTGGACCTCAGAAGGGAGCTGAGCAGGGTCTTTTACGCCAGGATGTAATAAATTCTCAAGTCTCTGGTTTGTTTAAATCATAATTTATGAGTAGAACATAGTCCAGATTTAATTCATTTTCCCAATCTGTTTCTAAAACGCAAAAAGCTGTAACATACAGCCAAACAGCAAAAGCTTAGAAAAGTAAGAATCAGGCAATATATTATCTTCTTGTAGATCCATAACGTCATTCCCATACACTTGCTTTGATTTCACTCAGCCCATTTGGGGGTGAACTTCAGCTGATGTCTCAAGCTGGCATCAAGACTTCCAGAACAGACTGACATGCCTGTGCATATGTGCATGGGTAAAAGTCAGGTCACTGCAGGTTATGTGGGTAAGAAAAATTTGTCACATAGGTAGTTTTTACACATCTTGTTGGGAGTACGCTGTCTCACCTTGTGTGCAGGGATTTATCCTGAGACCTTGACTGTTTGTATTCTGTAACTTTAACTAGAAATGTCCCTATAAATCGGAAACCTATGTTTTGTTTGTTTGAGGTTCCTGGAAACTTTTCTGACTCTTCCAATCCTGGCTTGTATATGGATAGTCTTTAAAACACAAAAAAATAAAAGGGAGGCGGGGGGAGGGAAGACTTAATTTTCAAGAAAAACTTGAAGCATGCCTCCTGCAGTACACAGCCTATCTGCAGAACGCCCACTGAAATCCTCCTCCCAGCAAAAAGAAAGCCTGCACACAAGCAATGCACACACTGAGGTCTGTGGTCCCCCGGATGTATCTAGTTCACTATGGAGTTAATAACATATATGTAAAAGAGTACTCTGAAGTCCTACAAGTCTCTAGGAAAGAAACTTTGGCCTTTATCCAGATACAAGCATATTATATCAAGCTCAGACCATGAGTGAGAGCTAGCGTTTTCACATCTATCAGATATTTTGCTGAAGGGAACCGAGACATCACAGAACATCGGGCTGATGCCAAACACTAACACCAGTTAAGCGTATGTCTTGTTTTGTAAGTTTTAATACCCAAGAATAAACTCTAGGAACACTAGTATTTCAGTTCAAGAATCAGCATCTTTACTTATTGTTGGTTCCTGTGCTAGTTCACTGCATAGTAAAATATCAACTCATTACAATGCCTTTACAAGCATTTATTAAAAAACAAAACAGATTTAAAAAACAAACCAGGAAAAAAGAGAAAAACCAGGACAAAGGTGAACCCAAACACAACTCAAAAAGGACATTGGGGGGAAAAAAAAGTAAAATGTGAATGACAGTACTGAAATTCTTATCAAAAGCCCACCAAAATCTTTGAGTTGCTTTCAGTCAGTCTTAGATTAAGCCTTCAGTATCTCTACGATAAGGTGAGATATTCCTCTGCTGGTGGAAGGCAACAGCAGGAGAGGTGAAAACAGTCACAGCTGTCGCAGAGTCTTACACTTGCTCTGGACAGCCACTAAGTGGCACTTAAATACCTCATCTTAAACCACGGTGAATATGCAGACCTATGAAAGGAGGGGGGGAAAGAAAGGAGTTAAGCACTTCGGGGACTAACCCCTTTTAAGAACAATGAAGCTCGCTTCCTGCAATCAGAGAAACTTTCTAAGGGCCAGACTCAGCACGAGAGTGTTACTGGCCCTTAGAAATGCTGTACAGTGCTTGGCAGAAGCAGAAACACTGCACAGAGCTCTGCAAAAACAACCGCTTCCTCCTAAATCCCGGACCTGCTCTGGGAATCAGAGTGCTTCGTTCCAGGAGTTCATTACCCACTACTGTGACATTTTGAAACATGCACTTAAACCAGTAAAATGACAGTATCTCATTGCTGCCCTAACGTCTGAACACAACTTCTAGAGTTGCCTCAGTCCAGTTGGTCCTCTGCAGGTACCAACGCTATTTGTACTTGCAGGTAGGTGCATATTAGACTGGGGTTTTAGTAGTCAGAAGAGAATCAAGTGATGAATGGGGCTTTACTCTTATGACTTTAGTACATTATTGCTTTGTAGACATGTCATACTTTAGTTTGCATTTTTAATCAAAGAAAGAAACCAAATTTTGCTAATAGTCATGTCAAATCTATTATGTTCATCATCCTGAATAGATTAATGGATTATAGTTATCATTTTTCTTTTTATCTGGTCCTAAAAATGCTCCTGTTTCATTAATAATCTTTCTAAATTAATTGATTTCAGATATTGGAAACCATTTTTTCCTATATGAACAACATAACTGTCATTGGAAAAAATCTGAAGATAAAACCAAGCAGCATAATATATTAGGTACTGTAGGTGCTAACCAAGCAAGTATCCACAAACATGTTCAATGCCATTATTGCTAGTATTTCTGTTGTCTTCAATGGAGCTAGCTCAAACTTCAAAGCCCACGCAGGTTTTTAGCATCAAAGATTCAGGAGTAAGATATATGGACTCTCACAGAAACACCTCCATTTCAGTTAGTCATAGGTATAGACATAAAATATGCCACCAGATATTAGCAGCAAGCTCTATTTTTCACCTTTGTTCTGAATGTGGCCTTGAGAAATCTCAGATTAAGAGAGTTGTGAATTTTATCTTTTATTCTCTCTGCCTGGGAAAATTCTTTACATTACGATTACAAGCACAGCATATGAGCAACAAGCAACTCAACAGGACACAGTACATCATGATTACTAAGATCATAATTCTTAAGCACATTTTGCATGTGTGGAACTAGCTTTGTGGGGTTCCTTTAAAGGCTGAAACAAGAAGCTCACAAATGAAAAGCAGTCAATCAGTTATGTGGAAGGATCAAACTTAACCCAAGCAAGAGGAATCACCAGCAGCGAAGCTGGTTTTATGAGCAGCAATAGATCTCAATTACTGTCACTCTGGGACAAGTGGGGGGAGGGTGGGAAAGAAAGGAGAAGTCCCCATCAACCAGCAGTTTCACACAAAGGACAAACCAAGTATAAACTGGTATTATCCACTCAATCCTTGTATCAGATCCTCAGTGATCAACCTTTAGGGCAGACACATATATCCACTTAAGCCTGTATTTGTCCAGTCACAAATCATTCTTTAGGAAAATATTTCCCACAGCCCTTCCCATAACTTGATGTCCACTGAGAGGGTAAAACAACAGAAATACAGAACAACTGTGTCTACACTGGGTAAGGGAAAGCACTGATTTTATGACAGTCATTTGTTACCATTATTCACTGTGACATAAAGCAGGATGGGAGATTGTGCTTCTAAAGTAAATACAGCAGTTATATATGCCTCCGCTGGTTTGGTTTTCTGCTCCACTACAGCCGAAGCGCCCACATCTGATGACCTTGAGGGCACAGCATAAATGTCAGCCCGACATTTAGGCAAATCTCTAAATGAAATGCATAGAAAAATAAAGAGCTATTTCAGGAAAGTGATTTACTCAGTATCATAATTTATAAATTGGCATCTTCATACTTCAATGTGTATGGCTTGAATATGCCTGTTAGAGCCATTTTAAAATCTGAAAGAAAAAAAAAAAGAAAATACAATTGCCTGAACATGAATGTCCAAGTTTAAATAGCTCCAAATGAGCTAAACCCCAAGGATTTCACAGAAACTTGTGAAGCAGAAAAAATAGAAAGGTTTTGTTTTTACTAGTGCTGAGGAAAGATCACTGATGTAGGACCCAATCCTACCATCTGATTCATGCCAGAACCACTCTTGAGTCTGGCTGGAGAGATTGTACTAACCTACATGACAGATATGGCCTTTGTTTATTCACGTATTTGACAAAAGCTATCTTCCCACGTGTTTAAAAACAGATTTTACATGCTTTGAATGTTCTCTTTCACTAGCTAAATTACACCGTCCTCAATATGTTATTATACTGTGTGCCATGAAAATTAACACTGTATTAGGTAAGATTAGTTTTTTATAAAACCAGTTCTTTTTCAAAGCAGGTTTTTTTTTCCCCCCTCTGTAATATACTTTCTGGCTTTAAATTGCATATAACTATGACTGCATCATGTACCCACAAAATTAATAGTAACATCACGACTGTGCATACTTTATATTCCTTAGGATCACTAATTAATGAAAAATAAAAACCATCTGAATCTAGATTAGACTTTCTGACTTGTGCATGGAGGTCAATAAGGGAGCATTCCTCCAAATGTCCTCTGGTCTTAATTTCAGCAAGCCACAGCAGTGGGTTAATGCAGGAAACACACTGGAGTTTCTCTATTGTTAATTATTCCTCTTTGTAGTATCACACATTCAGCTTAATATTTAATGTTGCTATAAATCAAACAATATTTTCTGAACTCTTAATTCTGTATATGCCAACCTGGGTTGTCAGACTCATCCTCTTCCTCACTCAGAACTTTTCCACAGATGCAACTCATACTTTTTTTTTTTATATATATGCTCAGAATTTTCTGCTGGCGATGAGTGGGTTTGAAGCTATAGGTTTGACCAGGTTGCAAGGCGATGAGAGGACCTCTTCACTTACTTCGTGCATTTTGCATCCAACACCTTTGCCGAAGGCAGACTTTACTACACTACAGTAAGGTGAGCTGAATAATTTTGCTGTTACCTATTCTGTTATCGTTACCGCTTGCGAAGCTGTGGAATTTAACATGTTTAGTGCTGGGGTGACACGTGGAGAAACATAGACTCTCAATTGTATTTTGAGACCAGCGTGGATTCAACAGATTCTCAAATTTTCACATTCACGTTCCACTAAGTTATCTTATGCTTTCAATCTTCAAGCTTTGAAAAGAACAGCATGACCAAACGTTTGCAAAGTTTAGGAAGTCGGTCACAGTTGGTTACCTTATTTCTCAGTGAGGGTATTGCTCAGCAAAGCAGAAATTATTCCAGCTGAGAAAATTAAATAAAGACAGGATAAGTACCAGAAAGTTAGTGCCAGAGTGAGGTTGAAGTCACAAAAATGAGGAAATTTGCACACGACAGTATTTCACAACACATGCAACTCCTCGGGGGCAGGTTCATTAGTCATTTTAAGTCAATTAGATGTAAATCATGGATATGTACTAAAACCTTTCCATTCCCATCACCATAACAGCACAGACACAAGACTGTGAGAAGGTATTTACCAGCACACAGCTTGTTCCCATACTTTTTACATCTTCTTAGAGCAAGGCCACTCCATCTTTGGACTCACTGGGCAGGCAAGCAGTGATTTCTTCTCACACAATGCTAGCAGGACAGACCAAAGTCTGTGAGACTTTGTCTAAGTGGCTCTGCATACAGAGGCCAAGTAAGCCTGCAAGTGTCCCTGTACACCTCGATCCTCATAGCCCTACTTTTAGGATCTATGTTATAGTACGAAAAAATGGCAAGAGGTTTCTTTCTCTGCAGTAACAGGCTGCTGCACAGCCCTATCCCTCTGCAGCACCTCTGGCGCTGCACTGTACTTCTAACCATCTGCTTGTCAAAGGTCCTGGAAAAATTAGCCTCAAATTACTTATTTTCTCACTTTAGTTTCCAAATTTATGTCAACTTGAAATTTAAAACACCTAAGGTGATTTAATGAGGTGCACTGAGTTAGTCTGGAGCAGAATGCAATTCAATTTTTTTACCTTAGTACCCAAAGTAGTTCAACAGGGGGCTGGATAAACATCAATGCCAGCACAAGGGACGGATCAGAAAAGCAAAGAATAACAGAACTCCCTCTTTTGACAGAGGACGGCTATTAGATCTCTTCGCTCTATCATCAGATATTATGCTTTAACTAAAACCCCAAGGCAGTTGAAAACAGACTGAAACGAGCATCTGCATTTACACCTCCACTCTGCTCTAGATAGTGTGGTCTTGCTTCTCCCTCACTCCCACAAAGGTGCTCATGAAACTGTTCTCTGATTAGTCTAGCGTGCTAATTTAATTGAAACTGTATTCACTTTTCCTTTGGAATATTTAAAATGCTCTGCACTGCCTCATGAGTGATACTTCAGCATAATACAAAAGTAGGGGAAAAGGAAAAGGTGGGAACATGCAAGTCAGCAACTAAGGGAGTGCAAGGCCACTGTAGGGAAGTTCTCTATCTGAAGAGGAAGTTTCTGAAGGAAACTCTACTGTAACTCTGGAGGATACTTGGATATTATGGCTCCAATTACCTGTACTGGACTTCATAGGCCACAAGCATCAGATCTTGCAAGACAAAAGGGACAGTTAGTAGTCAGATAAGAAGCAACCACAAATCCACTAACTATGTTTTAGCCTCAGTTCCACTGTTTTGTATTTCTGCTACAATCCCCAAGAGAAAAAAAAAAAAAGGAACAGTTAATCTTGGCACGAACTCCAGCTCTAAAATGAAGTGCGCATGACAGCACAAGTAACACGCAGCTACTTTCAATATTACTTAAGTTGAAAAATAAGCTAACAATGTCATCTGATACAGAATACTGTACTGTTGAACTCACAGTAAGAGTTCCGATTAGTCATTCTGTAGCAGAAATTTCTATATGATTTAGGAGATTTTAAGAAATCACAATAAAATTTTTTATGTTGCTGCTGCTGTAAGAGGCATTTCATTTTTACAAACCATGTGATTAATTTCATCTTCCTTGGTAAGACGTTATCTCTGACTTTAAGCCAGGAAACAGCACTGGCATTGCACAAATTATTTCCTCCTCTTGTGTGATTGCCACACAGTTGAGGGAAATCACACCATATTTTTCATAAAATGAGGGTGACCAGAGTAGCATTTAGCTAAGTGAGGATGTCACAAAGTCACTCTAGGATTTGACAAGAGGCCCATAAAGGCTTGGAATAATGCTGCTAGGAACAAGGTCACTGGCCTCTAAAGCTCCCTGAAAACACAGTTCACATACATGAATCCCTTGAACAGATCCCAGGATAGAGCTGGCGTAGTCACAGTTATGCTCTGGGCTCAGTACGAGCATAAAGCCTGATTAATTGTGAGAGCGTCCAAAGCACAGCTGGCTCTTTGCATTACAGAGGACACTATTAAAATTTACACGGATAAACTTTGACCTAGTTTACATACTGGAATATGTATGTGTATGAATACATATTTGATTTTTCATTTGTTCTGTTGGATATTTTCCTTTTTTTTTTTACATTAATTTCTCTTGTTAGCATCTGGCAGACAGGAAGGACTTCCTTAACCAAAAAGCAGTGCTGGCAGTTTACAATTATGTAGATACCATAAAAAAACCAAAAGATGCTTATGAATAAGAGGCAGAAAATAGCCAAATTAAGGTCTCAGTTGCACTGAAATAAGTCCAGTTACTGCATTCTGTTTCAGTGTTTTATGCTTTTTGCAAAAGAACCACGTTTTAATCTCCCTAGACTCATCAAGCAGTAAAATAGAGTAGAAAAAGATCACCTCTATCTTTAAATTTATCTTGCCTGAATTCTTTTAAGAAAGGGAAATGGTGCTATTAAAAACGAGATTCTTAGTGAGGCCATATCTTAGAGACTAATGTAAAAACAAGTTGTGTAAGAATCCTTAGTCATGAAGCTAAGCCTCACAACAACTGCTCTGGAGTTCACTGGGCCTCTGTCATTCCTTTTATAGATGAATAATGTGAAGTTACCTCACAACATCAGCCTCGCAGAAAGCTAAGTGCTGATTATCTGAAACCAGCTTCTCCAGCACATAATCTGAGCGTGAACAACATGTAACAGAGAGTACCACATTCCAGGTAATACAGCATGACCTACTTAAGTGCATTAGCTATTGTAACTCCAAAAAGTAGGTGAAGGTTATTTAAAAATGTAGTAACTGTTAAAGTAATTGGTAGACCAAAAAAAATGAAGACCTTTGACAAAAAGAGAGATCACTGTTGTAACTATACAGATCAACGACAGCGCAAGTGCTACCATTTAAAGTGCCTCAGCATAAAGAGATGGGCTTATCTGTGGGACAGATTTGGCCCAAAGCCAGTGAGCAGGCTCAGGTCTCAAGCAGGTGTCCCCCGTCCGCTGCAACCATACAGGCACTGCAACCCTCATGTCAACATTCCTGCAGCTGCCAGAAGCCCAGTTCTTGGGCCAAAAGTTGTCCCTGATTTATGACGCTACAGAATGAAGCAAGCAGATTTGCGCCTGTCTCGTGCAGCTGTGATCCTGCTTAAATCATGAATGATATCTCCCTCTAAAAGAGCACTTCTATCCGGTGTTTTGCCAGCTCTGGTAAACACATGCATATATCACGGGCTGTTATGACAACTTGTGTCTAGAGTCTTAGAAAACAAACAAAACCCGTAAACTAAAGGTAATCTTTTCAAAATCTGAGCTGAACTTTTTACATTTCTCCACACTATTTCTGCATTGGTCATTGACAATGTCACTGAAATATTTCTCCTCACAAAAAGACATCAGGCTCAAGTTTCTAGGCGCTCTCTCTCAAATCCTATAAACCTCCAGTTCATACCACACAAAGAAAAAATGAAGAAACTTTCAAATGTTCTAAGCATCTGCTTCACTAAAAAGTGTCTGATGACTTTTACTCTGCATACAGGAATTTATTTTACCCTGTGATCAGAAGAACAGCTGGATGAGGCACTCTACAAACAGCTAGAAGTAGCCTCACATTCACAGACCCTGGACTTGATGAGGGAATTCAACCACACAAGTATCTGCTGGAGGAACAACACAGCAGGGTGTAATCAAATTCCTGGATATCAAAGACAAGTTGCCGAGGAGGTGATGAGGAGAGGTGCTCTGCTGCATCTTATACTTACCAACACGGAAGAGCTTGATCGGGATGTGAAGGTCAAAGGCAGCCTTGGCTGCAGTGACCATGAGATGGTGGAGGTCAGGATCCTGAGAAGCATGGCAAAAAGCCAGTTCACAACTCTGGACTTCAGAAGTGCCTATTTTTGCCTCTTCAGGAATATACTTGAAAAACTACCATGGAATAAGGGCCCTGTAGGGAAGAGGGTCCAGGAAACCTGGCTGTTATTCAAAGACCACCTCCTTCAAGTTCAAGAGCTGTCTATACAAATAACCAAGGAGTCAGGTAAAAATGTCTACATGGATGAACAAGGAGCTCCTGGCAAAACTCAAACATAAAAAGGGAGAATATAGAGGGTGGGAACAGGGACAGGTAACCTAAGAGGAACATACAGACACTATCCAAGCATGCAGAGACATGGTTAGGAGAGCCAAAGCCCACCTGGCGCTGAATCTGGCAAGAGACAAAGGCAACAAGAATGGCTTCTATAGATATATAGGGGACAAAAGGAAGACTCGGGGAAA
>NW_010419616.1:7743-11308 GCF_000710305.1 Buceros rhinoceros silvestris | reverse complement strand
TGAATGGAGCATAGGACATGGAAAAGGATGAGGTACTGAATGCCATCCTTGACTCAAAACTTCTGTGAAATCATTGAATTTAGAAATTTTATTCTTTACAGTAAATATAAAAGTATAATAAAGGATAATACAATCTTAATGCCTTGGGCTAGTTTAGATTCAAGGCAAGTTATCAGATAAACTAGTGACCAGTATTCCATTTCTCAGCCAAAACATCCATCAAATAAGATTAAACACATCTAAGTAAAACAAATCATTTGATAGACCAAAGAAAGATCAACATAATGACATGTGGAATTACTTTGCCAAACTGAAAATAAGAACAGAAATTACTCTTCCTCTGTATGCTTTGGCTACTTTGTATCTGCTGAAGAGGGATAACCTGTGACAGTATGCCACACTGCTTCTTATTATCTACCTCTTTCATTCCCTGGAGTGAGTAACATGCTAAAACAAAGGGTCCTACAGAAGGAGATGGTGCTGTGTTTATAGAGAATGAGCTTACGAAGGCAACAGCACACCTCACCTATAGTTCCAAGCATTTTTGAACAACCACATCTCAAATGTAGGACAAAAAGGACAATAATTTTTAATGTATGTAGCTTTTCAACAGCAACACTGATGTCAATAGCACCACATTCCTGTAGAACATAAGCAAATGTCAGACCAGAGGCCACTGGGGTGATATGTAGGCCGGTAGCACGTATGTTTTCATTTAAGCCATCGCACTCCTGCAGTACTCAAGCTCTGTGGCCAAGCTGACCAACAAGGTTGTGTTCTTGCAGGTACTATCTTGCAAGCACAGATTTACTGGAGAATTCATTTTTCTTCAGCTTCCACCACCATTACTCACCAGAGTATGCATAATCTCCATCTATGACCTATCAGTAGTCCTCACAAGCTCCCTGTAGGCAATATAATTGAATCCAGCTCTATTCCTGAGCACCTACAAAGAATATGCATTAATGCGTCAGCTGCACCCTCAGGCAGATATTACTCAATCATGAGGCCCCATCAGAACCTCCACGGAATGAGAGTGAAGAGATAAGAAATTCCGCTATCTGTTACTAGTGGAACCTAACTGAGGTTATACATGAAGGAGGGCAGGCTCCAGATACCATATCCAACAGTTCTCCTTAGAAAGGGAACTCTAATCCCTAAGAGAAGGTCTCCCTAGGCAGTGTAAACCTGTCCTTTTAGTACTGAGTGGAATGATCTCTATGCACATGTGCTTGTTTTTAAGTAATATACCAATGAGTAATTTGCCAAGAAAGCTTCTCTCATCCTTCCCTACTTACTGGTATACCAGCAAGGAAAGTGAGCCATGTACTGTCATATAGTTTTGATGCAATGGAAATAATTATACAAGATCCTACGGAGTGAAGACTAGGACCACAACAGGGCTCTGCTTTGTCCTTCACTTCTAAAGAGAAGCATAACAAAGAACTCCTTGCAAAGAATCCTGACAGTATTTAGTATTAACTACCTGTCTACTGATTTCTTCTCTAAAGTGGATAAATTGATAATGGAGCAACAATAAACCTAACACCCCTGCATTCATATCCAGGAAAAACATTCCATGTGTTCATACAACTCTATCAATTACAGATTTTAGCTAAATATTACCTAGCAAAAATCATCTCCCATTACAAAATGCTTTCACTTTAAAGAGCAAGATAATCCCTCACTAATCAAGTATATATTCTTGCTCAATTTGTATACATAAAGGAGTATGACTACAGTTAATGGACTGCAGTCTATCTGCAATGCTGATGGTAGAAGACTTTACCATTCCTGATCTTCTGCACTTTCTACCACCTCCAAAACTATTCCTCTGTCTCCATGAAGTTCAAGTTTCTTGAACCTCCTCCTCAAAGTCCTTCACTGTTTAGTCTTCTGCTCACCTGCTTTCATCTTAACGTACTAATCTTCCTAGTCTACATCTCCCACAGACATCCTTCTGCCCTTTTATTCTATTTATCCTGAGATAAAGATATACTCAGAACTTTATGCAAAGCCACAAAGTACCTTCTACTTCAAATTCTCAGTCAGACTTGACGTAATCTCAGAACTCTTCAACAAATATAGCTCTGCTACAGATTTACCTATGCAGATACAAAGAACTGTGGCTCTTGCCATTTACAATGTTATTGTAATTACTAACTGGTTTGGGTTTTTTCCAAATAAAAACAGATAAAGCCCAATTATCACAAAAATTTGTATGTCCAAGATTGCTGTGTAAAGAGTTGTTACGAAAACATAAACTCTGTGACTAAACCTGTCTGGACTACTGTGTCTCTTTTACAGAGCTGAAGCAAGTACAGGAAAAAGAAAAAAAAAAAAAAAAAAAAAAAAAAAAAAAAAAAAAAAAAAAAAAAAAAAAAAAAAAAAAAGAGTCCTCAGGAGAAAGACTGCCAGCGCAGCAGTCTGCTAAGTCACCAGGCTGCAAAGATGCAATTTCTAACGTTTGTTTCTTCTGAAGTTGAACATAAGCTGCAGCAACACAGCGCTAAATTTTTTATCCCAATTCACTTGCTTTTAACAAACAGCTCCCTCAATTTGTAACAAAGGTATACAATGCACGCCTATGCTTTCAGGTTAAGAGTTACCTGCAAAACAGGTCACATCAGTTCACTTCTCTTGATAAATACACAAACACTAGTTAGCTAAAAAGGCACTGTAAGACAATATTCAGGGCAGAGGAACAACACTCTATAAAGCATAAGGGACTTACTTAAATGCTAGATTAATCAGAAATTACACTGAATTTAAGTAAAACAGGCAGGGCTTCATTTTAGAAGATAAGAACACTTAGCATTTCCATTATCCTTTTGTTAAAACATAGGTCCACAAATGCTGATTAGATGCCTACCTCCTAATTAGGAACCTAACCTGCAAAAAAGTCAAGAGAAACAACTCTTGCAACCAAAGCAAGTCAAGAGACCAGGTGAAGGGTTGTTTCTGAAAGGTCAGATAGCTTTGTGAACCTGGGGCTAAGCAGTTAAAACAGTCATCCAAAAATTCAGGGTGCTGTCTCCAAAAACACATAGACACAGCTGCAAATTTAAACAGAGACTTATTTTGTTCTCTTTCATTTCAAACACATCTAGGAATTTGATAAGACATGAGGAAAAATGTACTTCAATCTTTCATCGCAAAAGAAAACACACTGGAGGTGACCAGGGCTGCGTTCTCACCACAATCTTGTAAAATCACAAGCAAAATAAGTGCATAAGCAAATGTGAAATGCCTTTAGCAACTTCTATTCAATGCCAACTTCTGAAACATCTATTCCTTATTTCTGCTTCCTTACATAAATAAATTTGGTATTCTACATTTTAACTTGACAGGTTTTCTCACTTGAAGGCTTATGATTTACAATGTATTTGCCTTCTAATTTACTGGAACTGCCCTTTTATCTGGGGGGATTTAACTAAAGCTGTTTCCATATGTTTTAAGCCCTAAGCTTGAGACCATGGATTTGGAACTGTACAATGTTTTCCTATTGGTCAGGCTGGCATAAATCCCATGTGCACTGCATATTCACATAATACCTCCAAGGTGC
>NW_010419616.1:0-7656 GCF_000710305.1 Buceros rhinoceros silvestris | reverse complement strand
CAGGAAAACTCCTATGAGCCAAGGAAGTAGCACGTAGCAAGATGCTGTTTTCCAAAATAATAACCCAAAGTCTACACTCAAGGTGTGAAGGATATGTCACTGTTTTACCCTCAATAGATCACAAGAGCTTTGTGCCAAATCCTACTCACCTCACTCATTCATGATAGTTACTGTCTCGCATTACTCTCAACCAAGACTTTGGATTTAGGAAATGCAGACTGAGACAAATCCCACTCATTGTGAGGTCTGCACACCAAACTCCTGCCTCAGCCACACAGCAGCAAGACGGCATGTCACAGAGCGGAGGACAGTGCTGTGGCCCCTCTCCCATTGTCTGATACCACCTCTGTATCTGTGGATTACAGAGCTAGGAAGAGGTCTCCACAGTGCCCTGTGGTACAGGTATGCTACATATGGAGGCTCCACCTTATCCCCTCCTCCTCCTGAGAAAGGAGGTATCTCTGTTTCACAGTCATATAGGTCTCGCCTCAGGAAAAGAGAAATTTGAGAGGTCTGACGGTAGGAGCAGATAAAGTTCACAGTGACTCAAGGGTGAAATCCTAGCCCTAGTGACATAAACAGAAAAACTCTCACTGACCTCAGGGCCAAGATTTCAGCCCATATCCTAAAGAGAAGTGTTTTTTAAGCTGATGAAATTCAGGCTCTGATCCTGTAGGAGATTTACACACCTTTCACTTCACATACTGAGCAGTTCAAGTTCAACTGAATCATTAACAAATTAACAAGCAAAGTGACACTCGTTGGTAAATTTTAGTGAGATTCAGTCTCCAATTGTAAATACAATCTTAAGATCTTACACCATAATGAAAGGTTTCAAAAAGCACAAAAGCAACTCAAGTTGGTTGCTTTGTTTTTTTTTTTTCCTTTTACTTACTTTTGTCTGATCATCAGCTTTAAATACATAGCAGATACTTTGTTGATTTGCAGTTCCATCCTTTATCAGACAAGCAAAGTAGCTTGGATCATGGCTGTTGTGAATCAGTTTGTGGACATGCTGTGGCTTGTATTCAAACAAACTTGAACAAATCAAAGGATCCCACTGCTGGATTTCCCCTGTGTCCGGTTCACATCGCAAACTCGCTGCTGAAACATGAAGTCGGATTTGGCTGATGCTAGGTTCTTCTTTGGAAGACTTTGTCCTGGGCATCTGGATCTCTGCCACAATCCAAGGCAGCATTGACATGGTAGTTAGGGAATGCACCGGCAGAGAACCGACAAGCTGGAGACTGAAACTTGCTGAGAAATCACTAGGTGTCTGACACTTTTTAACTTTGAATGTTATTGGCTCCATTTTGCAGCCCTCTAGGAACCCTGGACTAATTCACCAATATTTCAGTTCCATGGAATGACGATATCTGGACGGTTCCTTTGATTAAAGAGCTGAAGAGTTCTGAAAGGAGAAGAAATAGTTATGGAGGTGCTTTGTTAAAAAAAAAAAACAGTTTAAAAAACAAACTGTCAGCAACATAAATATTTAGTAGTTTAATGTCAGAAGAGACATGCTGATCACCTACCATGACACATCTAGCATGTTTCGCTTACAGTGGGCTTTACTAATTCAAGTTCAACAAACATAACAGTACTAAATACACTGCTTCGAAAAAAGTTAGTCTCGATTTAAAAGTTGCTTTACAACCCTTGCTAAACCATCTCATAAGTAACTAAACTCAAAAATGCGCTTTCTTTCCAGCCTGTGTCTGTTTCCTGGGCAGGTGCATGTGGATCATGCTGGCCTATTTCAATCCCATTATCAGAGAAAGAACTCAGCTCAGCTATACTGACCTTCATAATAGTTGAAGTCAATGCTTGATGAGACACCTTCCAGTTTGAAAAAAGAAAAAAAATTAATCTTTCTTGTTTGTAAGTTCATAGATTTTCAGTCTGGCTACGAACATGGAGTTGATTCCTTGGGTACAGTTTACCAAGTGATCATGGGCTGCTAACAACCAGACTTTTTTATTAAATAGCACCGCAGAAATCTTTGTCATCTGAAAAAGCTAGCAGCAATCAGGATCGCTGATAAACCTGTCAGATGAGCAACAATCCTTACAGCATCCCACTAAAAAACAGATGATGATCACAATTCATGATTACATTTTAAGGCCTGTCAGCCAGCCAGGAATATTTACTGTTTGCCACATTGATCATTTGCCAAATTGATCATTTTCATTTCTTAAAATATCAAATGGAACCAAGTTACAACTCTTTATAACCCTGTTATACACAGCATCTGCTACCACTACTGTTATTACATATTAGTAGTTTTAGTAACAAAATCATCAATCTATCAATTTTGTTTTGCAAAAAATATAGCCTATGAAACTACAGACTGGCATTTGTTACAGTACCATCTTAACTCCTCATTAAGGGAAGTTGGTTTCAGCTGTTACATTACTTTGTACAAGACTGATAAGCTGACAGGCCTATAATTGCCTACGTTTAAATACCATGACATTAGTTTACCCTTAGCCTTCTGAGAATTTCCCGTGAAAAGACCTATTAAAAAAACCATGAGTAGTCCCAAGAACTCGTACAAAACTTGAACTAGTATTTAGTAAATGGCATCTATGTACTGTGGCAACAGCATTTCTTGCTTTTGTTCACCTACAAACATGATCAAAAACAGCAGTATTTTTCTCATTAGTTTTCATTAAACTTTGTCCTTTATTTGTCCTTGTAAATTATTTTCAAATTGAGTTTCTAACAGTGCTTCACCTTGTTGATCTTAGGATTAAAAAACCCAAACTTTAAAAAAAAAAGTCAAGACCAAAATTCATTTTGAAATGAATGTGTTTAAAATGATCCAATCTGCAAATGTCCAAATGAGGAGAAATGTTTCTGCAATAACTGACGAACTATAAAAACAAGAGAACTGCACAAACCACACGTTTGGGTACGTTTGTGTCTTTGGAACTTTTACCTCTTTTGACAAACGAACTCTGTGGCAACATTACCCGTTCCAAGGATGCCCAATTTAGCAACGTATCCAACACTGCAGGTTTTAAAGATACTGTTGGAAGAAATCATAAGCAGCACTCGAGATGTGTAGAATAATATTTTTTAAAGCTTTCTTATAAGCCTCTGTGTGTGTGTGTACACACACACGGTAGGTGTGGGAAAAAGAGACACGAAAATCCAGAATTTTTATGCCTCATTTTAATTATACAACTCTTTGAATTTTTTTCTTTTCTCAAACAAGCAAGAAAACAAGGTTCTTTAAGATTAATATAAATGCATTGCATCATATGGGATAGCAGCTTCAGGAAACATTTTTACACTTTATCAACACAGGCTGATAAACACAATTATCATTATAGTCTTCCATCTGCCAGGAATCAAAATGTTCTCTTCTTTGACAAACTATTCCAATTTTTTTCTCCTTAACTGTAACAATGACAAATAATTCAGCAGGGAAGATTGGATTCATTTATAACTACTATGGTGTGTGGTCCAAAACGCGCAAAAATTGAGATTTTAGCTTTTAGTGTTCTTGTCATTTAGTGGCATACACAGTAACGTCAGGATTAGAAAGCCTAAGAAAACTCCCTTCTCGGTTGAAAACAGGAGACCTGAGCCACCACAGAGATGATGACCTATTAGCCACATAGTTTTTGTAACTGTATTTTTCAACTGTGTTTTCTCAGAACTCTTTTTTTAAAAAAATGTAATTAAATAAAATGCATGTAAAAAACCAAAGTCATCCTCATTTAAATCAACCTTTCAAGGAAGAGAAGTTTCATTTGGATTACCACCACCTACCATGCTTTTTTACCCCAGACCTACAAAACACTGCATCCTCAAGTAGGAGTAAGTACCACAACACAATACACTATTTTGCATGCTAACTCCAAGGACTGAACAGTATCTAAAAAAACCTGATTGATGCTCTTGTCAGACTTCTATAAACACTGTACTGCTGGAAGGTATTAATATAAACGCAAAGCTTCTTGGCATTCACCTCTTTTTAACAAAATAAACCTTGCAAAGCCAACAGCACAAATACTCCAACGTCTGCATTTGTTATTTCTAAAGAAAAAGTTAATACTAAATCAAAACAGTTAACTAGAAGTCGGAACACTAAGTTTTTATGCTTTACGTTCAAGAGTACAGTTTCTTAGAGCACAAATTTGGTAGCATGAGAAGGTCTCCTTATCTAACCCGTATTGTTCTGCAGGTTACCATTCTGCATGTTTCATCTCCCTTTTCCAGCCATTCTTTCTTTCCTCATCCTGTCATCCCTATCTTAATTTACATGGAAATCCCAACAGAAATTATACCCATTTTATGATGCCAGCATTAATGTCTTTCAAATTTACACCAAGGACTAGGTTTTACTTCAAGACCATGAAGTATTTATGTACATGCTTAATTTAGTCTAAAAATAGTTCTGTTCATCTCAGCAGGTCTATTCCCAGCCATAAAATTAAGCACATATCATGGCCAAGGAGTGTCCATGCTTTGAGCCCATTCACATCTGCCCTGACTCACCATTCAGAATTTTGGCACCTTCACCAATCTCTACTTGCCACCACTCAATTCACCCCCTCTAAAACTTGGCTCTGCAGGTGCTGTACCCTGTCTAACATCCATATGAGTACAGTAGGCTCAAACAAGCTTCCTCTTCCTCCCAAGTGTCTGACTGATGAACTCACAAACAGCTTCTTCAAAGCAAATGGATACTTTACCTTTAATACAAGAGCAAATAGAGAAGGTATAAACCCAAAGCTGCCCACTTGTTTCCTTCCACCTGAACTTTGATCTTCGCTCGACAGTTCTAAGTGCCATTCAGATCCGTTACTCTGGGCTGGGAGAAGACTGCCAGGCTTTGCTTTGCACACAGGCAGAATGTCTCTCGTCATTTTCCCAGCGCTCCCGGACTTAACTGAGACAGTTCCTCTTTCTCCCTTCCATCAGCAATTTCTGAAGGATTTCTGTTGCCCTTGCACTCAGAGCTGAGAAGACCTTAAATGGCACTCCTCAGCTAACAGCTTTCCTGCTGTCTGAGAAATATTAATATTCTCCAAACTGTATCTTAATGTTGACACTGTTTAACCTGCTTTGATTTAGCTGTATTTGCTCCATCAGCACAAAAAAAGCCAGGCAAACTGGAGCACACACGGTACTAATAAATCTAACCCTACTTTCTATACTCCAGACCAGACTGACTCACTAGTGTGAAAGATACAGATGGGAATACACGTGTGCTCTTTGTCCTCAACTTCTCTTTCATGGAGATCCACCCAGCCATTTCTCACAAGCAGGGAGCAGGCTGAGAATGCAACACTATGCTGACAGTCCTGTTATAGGAAAAATCTGACACAGTTTCAAAAAATATATATACCCATATCCAGCTCTTGTTCTCTCAGCAGAAACTACTGAAGGGATGCCTTCAGAGAGAAGTCAGGGTGATGGCAGGACAGCATGAAGGGGACAGCTACAAAAATTAGTATTTCCACCATTCTGGACTCCAGGTTCTCCCTGCGTGAAGGTACCTGTCTAAGCAGTTGAACACCATGCAGGAGAGCATTCTTCAAAACTCACCTTCTCTCACAAGAGCCAAGACTTTATCCTGAGGACAAGGTAAGGGCTCCAAGTGCCATTTGGTTAGATAGGTCCAGGTCAGCTTTGAGGTTAGGAAGGTGTCGCAGTTTACTACTTCAGGATTATGAGGAGCCCTGTCCTGCTGCCAGAGCTCTAAAATGCAAGCCAGAACTAAATACAACTCCTCTTCCTCCCTGACTGAGATTTACTCGTGCTGACAGATTCCTCTAACCACCTAGCAGGACATATAGAAAAACACAAATGAGAATATGTATTAGGTATGTCATGATACGGTCACTGCTGAGAAGAAGTCTTCTTATGTTTCCACCAATATGCATGAAAACACCCTCTTTTCTGGTATCACAACACAGCATCCATCAGATCATTCTATGGGACAGCTATTTGCAAGATGTATCTTTTTTCTTGAGGCTCCAAACAACATTTTTGGCCTGTTTTCTAGAGTTAAATACAATTGTTTAGACATACCACAGGTTTCTCTCAGTTTTCAGATAGTTTTAATTAAACTCAAACTGGCACTTGGAATCACAACCCATCCTTCTGTTGCAAGGATGTTCTTTTCATCTCATAGCTACTTCTTATCTGCCGTTTCCTTCTAGACTTACGGCTTGCTGTGGGCAACAGCATGTGCAAGTCCAGAAGTCAATTTGCCTCCAAAATTATTTTTAATTTCCATTATTTTTCATATATATGCATTAAATGACATTTAAAAGATTCTTTTCAATGCTATCAGCCGCTTCATACAAGGGCCTGAGCAAATCATTTGGGTTTGTGGTAATAATCGCATCTAAAACATTTAGCAATGCAGCCAGCATTTATACCACTTCTCAAAAAAATTAAATAGACTATTAATAAAAAACATGCCAGCAAAATGGTAATATACTATTGACTATAAACATACAAGTTTACATTCAACTATCAAATGAAGAAAAGAGGTCACTGTCCCTGCCCTTGACACCTGTTGCTATTTCCTTAACAGATTCCGCCAAAATTAATATGCTGATGATTGAGGTCTTCTGAGTCAGCCTCATAGAGACCTGAACAAAACACTGGGCTGTTCTACCACTGCAACTTGCAAAAAAACCTTTGTAAAGGAAAACTTCCTAAGTAAATCACATTCTGAATGCCTTTCCTTTTTATTCAATTGCATATCCACTGCCAAAATACTTGCATCCAACTTTTCAGTTAACCAAATGATAAAGTGAAAAATGTCAAGTCATCCACATATCGCTGAATGTGTTTCACATTCCTTCCAGCCTGTCATTTTTCTCACCTGCAAGCATTTCAACTTTTACCTATTACATATGACTTTCAGTATTTCTATAAAACAAGCTGTGACAGATTTATATTCCAGCATTTCCAAGCGTTAAAATTATAATCATACTCATCAGCTCAGGGTTATTTGTGTTCAGAGCTGTACGTTTTTATTAATTATGACCCACGACGTTCCATTCAATCTCTCAGCTTAACGTCAGGCATAAATCCCCCCCATCCGCACCGCTGAAGGTTCCTTCAGCGGATCTCCACGTCAGCCTCTCTCCCAAATAGAACACTGTATACAAAGGTCTCTAAACTTTTCAAACTGCACTATAAATAGCCACATTTGTTTCATACCTCTCACGAATGCGGCTTCAAAAGATCATTCCCTCGTTAACTTAGTACGCGAATTTAAAGGGCCATAAAAACACTGCCCCAGTGTGTGGGGGTGGGGTTTAAGTTTAAATTCAACCGTGCTGCTGCAGCAAGGTTAGTTTCACCCCCATGGGACCAGTCGCTGCGTTGCTCTAAGAAGGAGCCGGTTCTGGGAGGAGTTACACCGAGCGGCTTTGCCCTGATGGCTGAGGAAGATGCAGGCAAGAGTGAGAAAAAGAACTAAAAGCAGACCTCGGCGCGTCAGGTCAATCGCAGATTAAATTCAGGTCTTTCGGTCATTCTGACGAGAAGCCAGCTCTCCCAGGACCCTGCAAGCTGAGAAGTGTGGCACCGGCGCTCCGCCGTCCCGCAGAAACAGCGTCCCCAGAGCAAGGTCTGCTCCTTCGCCGGGGGCTGCGTTACGAGCGGCGGCGCGACCCTGCC
>NW_010419615.1:728-5294 GCF_000710305.1 Buceros rhinoceros silvestris | reverse complement strand
ATATACTCTCTATAATCTATTTTAATATATATTTTCCATATAATATACGTATTTTTATATATATATACATGTGCTTCCTTCTTTTTCTCAAGTATTTGGGGAAAAATCATCTTTTCCCAGGGGCGCCTGGCAGTGCCCCACAGGCTGGGCTCCACCAGCCAACGCGGGGACACACAGCGCCGGCGCGACCCGCCAAGGACAGCGCCGACAGTGGTTTGCAACTCCCCCCAGCACCAAACCCACCATTTTCCCCCCCAAAAAAATCCTCATTGCATCATTCATGGAACGTTTCAGTGCTCCAAAATAATTCCTGATGGAGATTTCACGCGTTGGCCAATGTCAACACTGGCGTCTTCTCCCATCGCGGAGTTTCTACCTAGTTTCTCATCCCTCCCCCCATACGAAACAAGTCAATAAAGCACCGACAAAAATACCAAACCCACCATTTTCCCCCCCAAAAAAATCCTCATTGCATCATTCATGGAACGTTTCAGTGCTCCAAAATAATTCCTGATGGAGATTTCACGCGTTGGCCAATGTCAACACTGGCGTCTTCTCCCATCGCGGAGTTTCTACCTAGTTTCTCATCCCTCCCCCCATACGAAACAAGTCAATAAAGCACCGACAAAAATATACTCATTAGGCTCATTAAAACCAGTCGGGTCCGAAACGCTGTTAAAGGGGGGGGAAAAAAATGCAAATTCTCCTGCCTGAAATGAGGAGATTTCCCTAATCGCCCCAATCAACCGCCGGCGCAATTATCTCTGGCCAACCCGATGGGTTCAAATTCTCCTCTTCATCTCCGGACACAGCGAGGAGCCGCCACCGCTGCCGACAAAAAATCGTTTCATTTTCATAAAAATGAAATCCAGACCCGGCGAGCGAGCGGCTTCGCTAATGACGTGTTTACCCAGAGAAGACGGAAAAAAAAAAAAAAAGACAATTTCTGCTTAATGGTGATTACCAGCGAGAAGAAATTAAACTTCCTGGAGTAGATGAGAGATAATGGGAAGAGCAGAAAGTTATGGTGGGGGGTGGGAAGCGGGAGAGACGCAGCCAGGGGGGTGGACGGGGATAATAATACACATGAACGATGCTCCCTTGCCCTAAAAAAGCACAAAAATTACATTTGTTGACCCAAATTCACGGCTTTGGCTCTTGGGTGCTCCTTAATTTCTTTTTTTTTTAATTATTCTTTGTTTTCACAGTGAAAATTGAGGGAGTTTCCAACAAGGAGACGAGGTCTTTTCATCCTGCCCGAGTTTGGGGGGTTCTTTGGACCGTCCCCATCCCGCGTTGACCCTGGGGCTTTCACACCTGTTCCTCCGTCAAGGGCAGACCCAACATCTGCAGGACGAGCCCAGATGTGAGCCATACCCCCCCCACACCCACGCTCAGGAATTTCAGCTCCAAGGCACCTCTGAAGGCGGCGTCTGGGATGGGTTAATAAAAGGGAAAAAAAAAGAAACCAACCCAAAGCTGTGAGCCGAGGTCTCCGGGGAACCGTTGGGTCGGAGGAACGGTAACCACCGTGGAGAAATGCGACTTAATTATCTTCATGGCCTGAGCATGCGGCTCAGGAGGGAGGCGGGAGCTCGGGAGGTGCAGCCAGCTCCGAAACAGAGAGAAAAAGACTTTTTTGAGGAGTTTCACCGGAATTGGAGGTTGTGAGGTGGAGGGTGGCAGCTCCAGGGTGGCATTGGGGATGTTCGTCCCCTATTTGTTGCTCCTCTGGGCAAAACACGGGTTGTTGGTCTTTTTTTTCCTGAATTTTTAACGATTTAGGGTAAGAAAACCAAACGCTCAGCGTGGAGTTGGGGGGTGTCACCATGTGCACGACCGACATCTCCCTGTTGCTCGATGGGATCTTTCTACAGTGGAAAATTGCTGGAAAAACAGGAACAGGGATGAAAAATGCTGAAATTCAACCAGCTGCTCTAGAAGCTCCCAATCAGGAGCGATGTGGGGGAGGGTGTTGTTCAAGATCTTTGTGGGCGCCATGGACACTGGGCTCGAGGGCACCCTCAGCAGATGGCGAGCTGAGTGGGCTGGGGACACACCTGAGGGATGGGATCCATCCAGAGGGACCTGGACGAGATGGAGAGGTGGATCCATGTGAACCTCCTGAGGTTCAACAAGGCCAAGGACAAGGTCCTGCACCTGGATAGGGGCAACCGCTGGTGTCAGCACAGGCTGGGGATGATGGGATGGAGAGCAGCCCCCGGGAGAAGGACTTGGGGTGCTGGTGGGTGAAATGATGGACAGGAGCTGGCAACGTGCGCTCGCAGCCCAGAAGCCTCCTGTGTGCTGGGCTCATGCCCAGCAGCGTGGGCAGCAGTGGGAGGGAGGGGATCCTGCCCCTGAGCTCTGCTCGGGGATGACCCCCCTGCAGTGCTGGGTCCAACTCTGGGCTCCTCAGCCCAGCAGAGACATGGAGCTGCTGGAGCGGGGCCAGAGGAGGGCACAGCACTGACTACAGAGAACAGTCCTTCCTCTCTGCTCGGTGATGCCCCCCCTGCAGTGCTGGGTCCAACTCTGGGCTCCTCAGCCCAGCAGAGACATGGAGCTGCTGGAGTGGGGCCAGAGGAGCTCCAGGAATGACTTGAGGATGGAACCTCAGGCCAAGTTGCCCCGAGGGGTGGTAGATGCCCCATCGCTGGAACCATCCCAGGACAGGTTGGTAGATGCCTGAAACCCTTCCAGGAACATCCCTGGCACCATCCCAGGTCAGGGCCCTCCCTTGGGGCGCTGAGCAACCTGCTGTGGTTGCAGATGTCCCTGCTCCCTGCAGTGGGGTCGGACTGGGTGACCTTTGAAGGTCCCTTCACCCAAGCCACCCTGTGACTCAATGGTTGACTCAAGGTTGGTAGAATCAAGCCACTCCCCTCATCACACCACGGTTCCTAAACACAAACCAAGGACGCTCGTGCAGGGTCAAAGCAAAGGTGGTTGGCCAAGACCACCCCAAGGACCACATGTGGTTGGCACAAAGCAAAGCCACCAGCTCCAAGCAAAGCTCATCAACTCTACGTCTTGACCCAGATTCTCTAAAAACCACTCATTTTCCCCTCACCGCAGGCTGCCAGCAGCCCAGCGAGGCTCCGCGCCACTCCAACGGCGTTTGACGAACCCGATTAACGAGCTGGGGAAAAAAAAGAGAGACATTTTCTGGCACAGCTGGATCCCAGAAGGTCCATCCCATGTCTTGGGGCTGGCTGGTGCTACAGACACACCTAGAAGTCGGTTGAGCTCTCCAAACCTCCCAGGCTGTTCCTCACCGCCTTCTCTGGCCAAAAAACATCATTTGCTGCCACTGGTGAAACTCGTCGCGTGTAAAATCTCTGGGTTTGGGGTCCAAAGGTGCTTTTTTGGCCCAATTTCCTGCACCGAGGGAGGGTTTGGCTCCTTCTTGAGGGATGTTCAGCTTTTCTCAAAGCTTGCAGCAGCCCCAAATCAAGCAACCCCCCCCCGCCAAATCTGTATTTAGTTCATGAGCTCATAAGAAAATGTCGAGATTTGGGGTTTGGGGCAGTTTTTTGGTGTTTGTCCTGATAATTCATCACTTTTTGGTGTTTGCACTGATAAAACATCAGGGCAGATTAATTCAGTCCAGCCCTCAAAAAGGAAAAAAACCCAATCCTCATGCCGTGAAATTCAATTAATTGCTTCTTCCCTTCTATATTGAAAACAAAGAGGTGACTTTTCCCAGAAATATCTGATTTTCCACCACCCCTTGCCCCCCCACCCCCCACTGGATTTAACCCCACAAGCAACTCCAGGCCAGCAAAAGCTGCAAAAAAAAGCGTTTTCCCTGCAAATCTAAGAGCGGCGCAACAGCTGGAGGCACCACAACTGTCCCCAACCACCCGCTTGAATTACACTCCGGTTCCAAACGGGGCGGAAAATGGTTCCTCTGCTGAGCTTTGAAGCCAACGAAGCCGTTTGCTGCTGTGGGATGAAGATAAATTAAGCCCCAGGTGTCATTAAAGCCCCCGGTTGGATGTCGCATCCTAAAAAAAGATAAAAAATATTAATTGCCAAACGGTTTGACGATTATTTTAAGGCTGTGACTCGGCGACGAGGTTCCTGAGCGGCGCCGTGGTTGGTTTGATTCATGGGTTCAAGCAGTGTAATGTCGCCATCGGGGGCTGGGGATGTTGGGATGGGCAGTTGGACGAGCTCTGTGCTTAATGATGGGCGCCTAATTAAGATTGAAAAGGGCTAGCTTCATCAGGAGACCCCGTGTCAAGTCAACCATGGGAGGCCGGAGCATCCCCGGATGCTCGTCAAGGTTGGGTCTACGATAATTATTTTGGCTCACGGGGTTGAGCTGTCGTTGCACCATCCAGTACTGAAATCATCCCGAATATCCCAAATTACTCGAGATGGTTTTTGCATCGAGAAGCGTACAGAGAACCCACAGATGCTCCTAAATCCTCGGAGGGCTGAAGCTTGGGATGCTAAATAGGATGAGGATGAGGTGACAGCCAAAAGAAGGATGAAGGCAGCGGTGTGCAACCGGTCGCCGGCTGGCGAGAAGCCCCGAAAGGCCAGGGCGAAAATTAG
>NW_010419615.1:0-546 GCF_000710305.1 Buceros rhinoceros silvestris | reverse complement strand
CCCGGCGTCATCCCAGCGTGGGGTTAATGGAGCTCTGCAGCAGCAGCTGGTAGAAAATGCCGGATTTTGCCCCAAATCCGAGGCTAAAGCACACTGGGGGCGCCAGGCGAAGGGTGTTGCCATGGCCAGCGGCAGGAAAATGCTTTGGAATTGACGGTCGGGGCAATTTTTCGCAGCACGTCTTGGGCGCTTCAGTGGCGTCCGGCACCAACTGTCCTCCTAAATTCCACCATCCTGATTTTAGAGGGTTTTTCTGCTTTTTAAACCTAAAACCACAGCTTTTAAAGCCAGTCTAAGGTATGTGTCCCCCCCAGTTGGGGACCAACACATGATTTCCAACGATTTGGGGCTTAAAACCCACTTTTTTGGAGGAAAACTCCCACCGCTCACACCCGCCTGGGCTGAAGCTCCGTGAATTTCTTTAAAAGCTCCATTTTGCTGTTTTTTTCACCCCAAAAAAAGGGATTTTCCCGCGTTTGGGGGGCGGATCCAGATTCCTCCCGGAACCGGCAGTGTACTGGTGCGGATGGACACGGAGGAGCGCCC
>NW_010419614.1:0-217 GCF_000710305.1 Buceros rhinoceros silvestris | reverse complement strand
GTCCTCGCGCGCCGTCTCTGCCCCCCCGCGCCACCCTGGCAGCTCCCACCTGCCGCTCACCCCGCAATGCAAAGGTCGGCAGCGAGGGCTCCCTTATCGCTGGGAAAACACCGGCCGGGCCAGCGGGATGGCGGCGGGATGGACTTCGGGCAGCTCCCTCTGCCCGCTGCTCGGGGAGGGGCAGGCGGGGGGGCAGCCGGGGGGCCGGGCGGCCGGT
>NW_010419613.1:0-11632 GCF_000710305.1 Buceros rhinoceros silvestris | reverse complement strand
AAGAGCTGTCATGGGGAGGAAAGAAATTCTCGCTGGTGTCCATTGCAACACAAGCTTCATTCACAGCAACTCCACGTTCCACCAGCAACTCCCGAGGCTTTCAGCTGTCTGTGGAACAGCCCTGGCACTCCAAAGGCTGCTTTGGATGAGAAGCAGAAATCTACTCACTGTCGCTCCACGCACGTCAGGGAAATCAGATTTGGCGTGAGGGCCCACCTTGTACACAAAAAACTGCACCGAGCACCGAGCAACTGTAAAGACATTTAAAGAAGAGACTGGGGAGCACAATCAGAGACGATGCACATCAAGTCATGCTGCACTATCAACACAGCGCAACTTGCAAGGATTCCCTGCCCACAGTGTTCCCAAACGTCAAGCTTATCTTCACAGCGATTGTCCAAGATTTGTCACAGAGGCCTCATTTTTAAACATTTGCCCTGGCTGCTAGAGCGCCGCAGCAGCTTAAGTTTAAGCATTCTTAAACTAACGTCAGGATTCAGGACAATAGCAGGGATCAGTGCAGCGTTTTGAGCTCACAGCCAGGGGCCCTTCAGCAGAGGGGACAGACAATCAAGCCGGCTTGAGACTGGAGTCTTATTTCCTTAGGCAAACATCTGCTCTGTAGGTAAAAGCCTACCAGACCAGACGTGCAACTCCAAGAGATTAACCAGAGTCTGGCAAAACATTCTGCTACCGTCTGAGGGCAATCAAGAGAGACGTTGGGGCCCTGGAGTGCATCCAGAGAAGGGCAATGAAGCTCGTGCAGGGTCTGGAGCACGAGTGCACTGAGGAGCAGCTGAGGGACCCAGGCAGGTGTAGCCGTCAGAAAAGGAGGCTCGGGGGAGACCTTCTTGCTCTCAGCAAAAACCTGACATCAGGTTGGAGCGAGGTGGGGTCAGTCCCTTCTCCCCAGGAGCAAGTGACAGGATGAAACGGCCTCAAGTTGCATCAGGGGAGGTTTAGGTTGGGCATGAGGAAAAAATCCTTCCCCATTGGCATTGTCAAGGCTTGGCCCAGGCTGCCTAGGGCACTGGTGGAGTCCCCATCCCTGCAGGTGTGGGTGTGGTGCTGAGGGACAGGGGTCAGTCGTGGCCTGGCAGTGCTGGTGAAACAGTTGGGCTTGAAGATCTGAAAAGTTCTTTCCTAACCTAAACCACTCTGTGACTCTACCTTTCTCAGCTCAGGCAGAATGGAAACAGCAATGGCAGAACTGGTAGATAAATCTGATTTGTAACAGTTACGTAAGCTGGAAAAGAGACAGCCACACAAAATCAAACTGGTTCTGAGGGCACCTGTGACTCAGCTACGTGGCTAGAGCACACTAGGACAACAGCAACCAACAACATCCTTCCACCCTGACATCAGCACCGCCAGCAAGCAGGGACTTAACCCAGGGAGTCATAAGGAGGGAATGAAGCGTTGCTGGTGCCGGTGGAGGGAGAACATAGATGTTGGTGAGACGCAGCTCTTTGAACTTCTTGCCAATCAGGCTCAAGACTTGATGCGCAGAGCATGGAAGACAGAAGTTCCACAGAATTCTCAGAAAGCACAGATATGCTGAGGATGCCCCTACCCCGTGAAGCATTACAGCTACCAGGGGCCTTCTATGGCACATCAACACTTGAGGTTTTAATAGACTGGCCACGTGACCTCGTATCAGACCAGCACCAGCAACTCAGATTGCCAGACCCCAGTTTCAACAGCCTGAGCCTCCAGGACGAGCCCAATTCACTAGCACATATTTTTCAGCCACAATTAACCTCACAGCTTTCACAGTCACTACTGGATTTGCTGACACACATCCTACTACAGGCTCCTTCAAGCCCGAAGGGACCCTGCAGGAGGTGTTGGTTAAGCTGCAGCAGCCAGAGACATTAAAACCCATCTCATCTCTAGAACAGAGGGTTCGCTGGCCACGGCACAGGCAACCTGGCACATACCTCTACTGCAACAGCACCGAGCACAAACGGTTTGTAGAGCACTGGACTCACAAAGCCACGACTTTTAAATTCCTTGCCCATCCAATTAAGGCCCCCCAAATTAGAGCACAAATGAAGAGACGTTCCACTTACCTTCAATATGACAGAGTTGGGAGTCACGGAAATAAGGTTGCTTGGAGATGTAAATTTTGGCACCAGACACTCGCCTCAAGGAGGACATAAATCTTCCTTGTTTCCCGATCAAGTGGCCAACTAATTCCTTTGACAGGGATGAGAAAGCAACGGTCAGGAAGAGAAACGTGGGTCAAACAACACTGTTCTCTGTGGCTTATTTCCCCCCCACTCCCAGTTCCTGCAGCGTACGACCAGGCACAGTACAAGTGCAGAGTTCAGCTGCTCTCTGCTAGCTCAAGGTAGACGCACAGCAGCAAGCACTGCTCATTTTGATAGGTCCATCTTCACATCTTGAGGAATGACACAAAGACACAACGGCACAAAACCAGGCCTGCTAAAGGCTACTGCCTTCTCGCAGTCAAGTCACATCCCCTCCCCGGCTCCCATCGCTTTTTTCTTTGAAAAAGTACCCCACATGCATTTTTCATTCAAACATGGAACACTAAGTTCTCGCAAATTTTAAACAAGCTGATTAGATTAGAGAGGACATCTTGAGGAATGACACAAAGACACAACGGCACAAAACCAGGCCTGCTAAAGGCTACTGCCTTCTCGCAGTCAAGTCACATCCCCTCCCCGGCTCCCATCGCTTTTTTCTTTGAAAAAGTACCCCACATGCATTTTTCATTCAAACATGGAACACTAAGTTCTCGCAAATTTTAAACAAGCTGATTAGATTAGAGAGGGCGTAGAGACACATTCACAGGAGAGTGAACCAGGCTCTCACTCCTGTTGATCTGTGGAGTTCCTGGACAGCGGCGCAGGGTGACCAAGAAATGTCTGGGCAAGCCCTGTCACTGCTACTCTTCCAGTGGCACCTGCCACCACTTACTATCAGAGGCCCGAAGACCAGAGCAGAGGCACTGGGTCCCAGTGACTATGGACAACGCTCTGCCATGGGAAGTTGGCTATTTGAAGGAAGTGACAGCCTGTCTTCACTGGTGACCCGGCGGCGGGGGGGGCGTTGTGCTCTAGAACTGCTTCCTCAGGCTGTGTTTTACGGATCCGTTACTACGCGTGTTACCTGTCCTCACCGGGCTCACAGCACCCACGCACTCCAAGCAACAGGCTTTTCCTGTCTGCAGCTGCTGTCTCGTGGGACTGCCTGACAATATTTGGGGCTGCTGAGAGGTAGAACTGCAAGAGCAATGTTGTGCTGGACAGCCACAGCTGATTTTGCATGTACGAAGCGGGGAAGAAGGTAAGAACAGAGTCCTAAACCCCACAATCTCTCTCTCTCTCCACCCGAAAGACAGGTCACTCTAAAGACAGAGACACAGCAGCTCCTCAGAACAGCTCAGATGAGCACTCAGCTTGTGAGGAAGGGTTTGCACAGGCAGATGAAGTGTAACTCTCCTACACAGTAGGAAGGAAAACTATGAATTTGTTACCTGCTCTTAAGAACCATGTAACCTCCAAGCCTTCTGAATACTTTCAAAGCATCAGACTAACAGACTGAGGTGGAAGGTAATGGGAATAATGAGTGCAGCAACCAAGGTCACCCTGGCCGTAGCCCTGACGCCTCTTGCCTGCAGCTGTGCACTGGCTCGTCGCTCCTGTGGAGTCCTAACGGGAGCTAAATGCTGAGATCTGCTTGATTTGTTGTCGATCTCTGCAGGACAGCGCCGAGCCAGCACCAGACTGGAAGAACCACAAGAGACTACTCAGGGCATGGCAGGATGCATGAGCAGGCCAGCACCTGCTTACCTTTGGGACCTCTATTTCCCAGATGATAAAGTCAGCCTTGCTGGGTTCTTCCCCCAGTTTTGAGTTCTGGCCAGTCACTGTCTTCCTTGTGGCACAGTCACTGTCCACAAAATTCATGATATTTGCATCCGAACCGACAAGGCATGCATGCATGTCAGCATTCAGACAAGCCACACAATCCAGCTCCCAGACACAAGGCCATGAACGTACATCATTTCCCAGAGAGGTTACATGGAGCTCTTCCTATGCATTCAGGGGGGATGTTCCCATGTCAGGTTCTCCCGTGCTTCAGAAAAGGTAGAGTCCCATCACACGTACCCTAACAAAAGTTGCCTTTTGTTCCTAGAGAAAAACCTGCCCATCTCTGGGAATGCCGCAGAAGGAGGCCTGAGGTCAGAAGGAGTCCCTCAGCCACGGTGACACCTTACACAGGAGCAGAGACAAGACTCCACAAATCAACGGGACCACTGAGAGCTATGCTACGGCCACACGGAGCTGCTGCTGCAAGGCGTTCTGTATGTTCCCCATGGCTTACCCAGGGCTCTTCTCAGGGAGTCCAGCATGCAGGCAGGGACAGGCAACCTGTTCAGCTGCTCCTTGCACTGACAATCCGTTCCTGCCCCAACAGGGGTTGCACAGTGACCCAAGCACCAGGTGTGCCCACCGCTACCTGGGGCAAGGGACTGCCTCTTGCCCAGATTCGTCATATGCTTAAAGAAACAAGGTGCCAGAGCTGAGCTACGTTTTCTTCCCAAACCATCAGCCAGTATTGGGAACATTCCTCCATGGGAAGGGGGTAAACACCAATAGCTTCCTCCTGGTCAGATCCCAGGTGCAGGCAGTGTAACACAAGGTTGTTCCTTCCTGCAGACTAACAAGCAGAAGCATGAATCCTCACTTGCAAGTACCAAGAAAAGACAAAAAGAAACCAAACCGCTGCTTCACGTTTGCCACATCTTAACTAGCAGCGCAGCACAGATGCCTCCAAAGCCAAAGGCAAGAGCGCAGCCTTTTGTCATAGACTTCCTAGACAAGGATGAGGATTTGGGTCTCACAAGTGGGCTCTTAACCCTAGGAGTTCTTTCCTGAGATACACACCATAGGTCTTTCATAGACCTTTTCTTCAAGATCAAGATCTGTGTAGTGTCATTTCATCCATCCGAAGGTTAGGAATGGCGCTGACGTGTCTCCTGTTGGCTCTCTGTCGTAAATGGAGGCAGACGGGCACTCCTCTTGCAGGGCTGTTTAGTTTAGCATCCTAAGAGAGTGCCGAAGAAAGGTGAGGCCAGTCACTCTCCCAGAGGTGCTCTGTGCCCTCTGCTGACTGTCTTGGGTGTCTTGGGTGTCCAGATGAGGGAATGTATCGATACACCTAACTTCTTTACAGAACTGAACTGAGATGAAATAAACACCCCCTCAAGTGTCTTAGAACAGACAGGAACAAAAGGGTTCCATCTGACTGTGTCAAATCACACAGAGAGGTGAAGTCACACTTTTTGGACTGCCCGCATTGTTCACATTTCTCAGGGTGCTCCTGAGCAGAGACAACTTTGTGAGACTCCTTTCCTGCAGGAGCCGATTCCTCTATGGCACAGAGGAACACAGTGATTGCAGGGAAAAGATGTGGGGCACTACCTCGGCAAAAAGAACCACCTGCATCAAATTCTTCCAATGGGAAAGGTAATTCCTTATTACCTACTTCCTGCTTTGTAGAGGAGATCAGTTTTGATCCACTGCAGGTGCGGTGGACTTGGTTATATACTTTGCATACAACCACTCTGCAGGGAAATTTCCCATTAACAGGGTGATTTCTGTCACTGCAAGGTGACAGCAGTTGTTGTGTGTTACGGTCCAGTTCTGCTGCTTTTAGCCAGTTTGCACCTGCTGCTAGATTCAAGGGGAGCAGGATCAGTCCCTGAGCTACCAAAATCTTTGACATCCACAGGTCTGATCATGAGAAGTGCTGTGCATTTTCCACCTCCATCAGCGGAAACTGAATGGATGCTGGTGGGAGCTCACACAACATGGGTCTTCATAGACCCAGTCAAAATACGGTCAAGGAAAGAGAACCGTTAACGCTCCATCACCCTCAAAGTAAAGAAGTTTTTCCTTATGTTCAGCTGGAACTTCCTGTGTTCCAGATTGTGCCCACTGCCTCTTGTCCTGTCACCACTGAAAAGAGTCTGGCCTCATTCTCCTGACACCCATCCTCTAGATTTTTAGGAGCACTGATAGATCCCCTCTCAGCCTTCCTTTCTGCAGGCTAAACAGTCCCAGGTCTCTCAGTCTTCCCTCATAAGAGGGATGCTCCCAACCCCTAAACAGCTTCGTAGCCCCCCGCTGGACTCTCTCCAGGAGTTCCTTGTCTCTCTTGAACTGGGGAGCCCAGAACTGGACCCAATAGTACAGACGTGGCCTCAGTAGGGCAGATGGGAGGTGAGGGAAAACCTCCCTCCACCTGCTGGCCACACTTTTCTTCATGCCTCCCAGGAGACCGTTGGCTTTCTTGGCCACAAGGGCACGTTGCTGAAATGTATCCCGACATCACTGCTTCACCTCTGAGCAGTTGGGGCTGAACAGTTATGGGTTTTCTCTTCTTCCTTCAGTGTTTGCTTTGATTAAATGTGGGCAGATGGGTAGAGAGGTTACAGAGGGAGCATTCTTCGTGTGAACAGCACATCTGATCACATTTCCAGGGTAAAGAAGGATAGAGCGATGTGTGGTGTTTTATCTACATTTCCCTGCCTTGTAACAGGACTCTCATTAGTCAAAGGAAGTTCCACCCACCTTTGACTACACTGAATGGACAAGAGGGACAGAGTAACTTTTCTGAACTCACTTGGCAACTGTCAAGTTCTTTGCAGAAAACTCTGCACCTCAAATCCACAGAACATCTTCCTCTCCCCAATTCCTACCCCGGATTCTCAACCCAGCAGTGCCCTGCGCAGGGAGGAGTGAGTGACCCCCAGCACAGTGAGCCTGAGTCGGTGCGGGCTGTGCTGAGGCTGAGGGAATGGGGCTGTTCAGCCAGGAGGAAAGGAGGCTCAGGGGAGACCTCACCGCTCTCCTCAGGGACCTGAAAGGAGGTCGTAGTGAGATGGGGGTCGGCAAGTGAGAGGAAGAGAAGAAATGTCCTCAAGCTGCGCCAGGGGAGGTTTCAATTGGATGTCAGGGAAGGGTTGTCAAGCCCTGGAACAGGCTGCCTTGGGAACTGGCTGAGTCACCATCCTCTGAGGCATTTAAAAGTCATGTGGATGTGGGATGGTGGGGTGTGGCATGGCATGGCAGGGCATGGCGCAGTGTGGTGTAGCACGGTGTGCTGCTGCACAGTCGGCTCTCTGCAGAAGCCCCCACTGGGGCAGTGGTTCTGGCACCTGGCCGGCCTCGGGCAGCTCTGATTCACACCTCCTGTCATCCCTCTCCAGTCTTGTTCCACAGTTTGGTTTCCTTGTGCCAGTACCACACAGTTCTCAAAAATATCCTTGGGAAGAGGAGAGGGAAATAACTGAATGGAGCATTTTGAAACATGGGTGAACTAGAGGAGGCTGAAATATATTCCGCTGTTCATTTCCACATTATGAAGCCAATATTCATGTTCTCTGCTATCTTATTCTGGCACTCAGCCTACAGTTTGCTTTTGTGCAGGAGGCATCAGCTCTGCTACTCTTCAGACTTCATGTTTTTGCTTTTACAGGTTGTTGGCAGTTAAGAGGAATCTAAAGTGGATCTCATTTGGGGTTCCTCAGATGAAAATAAAATCTTTTCATCAAAATTTTCAGTGTCATAAATGAAAAGAGTGGTAAAAGGCAGTGTTTCATTCAAAAAGTTTTCCTTAGGATTTGAGAAGTGAGGATTTTTTTTTTTTTTACACCAGTGTTTTAGAAAGATGCAATACATGGAAAAGGTCTTTGAAAGGGAAAGAAAACTAAATGTCAAAAACCTGCCTTATTAGATATGGAAAAGGAGTCGTGTTTGATAACGTAGGAACTACTTCGCTCTGGCTGCTGCCGAGTTTGTGTTTGTAACTGCGCAGAGGAAGAGAGTTTTAGCAGCATGTCTTCACTCTGCAGTTTTATGCTTTCTAAGCACTCCTCTTTTAGCGTCAGCACAGCTCTTCTTGCCACTCCTTTAGTCTGCCCTTGGGATGCCACAGGGAGAGAAAAGCACCATGAAGCCTCACGCTGAATTCAGAAAGAGCACTTCTAAACCATGCTGGTGCACAGAACAGTTCACTCACCACCTTGCAATGCGAATGTTAATCCGTGCTTTGCACAGATTGTGATGTGTAAATGAGCTTTTTATACACTTTTTATTGTTTCAAAGCACTGCGTTGTATAAAAGCTGGTGGGTTTGAGGGGCTGGGAAATCAGTGCAGACTTCCACGTTATAAACGTGTGCAGAAATCAATGGTTTACGGGGAAGCAGGTAGCCAAAACGATGTGAGAGTCTGAAGTGCTCCCAACGACTTTTTGTGTGTATCCATCAGTGTTTGTGGAACTCTGAAAGTGTTCCTGGAAGCGCTTTGCTGGGCAGTAACATCAGTACTTTGCTACTTTAACCAAGGGACCAAACAGAAACCCATGAATAACTCTATGATGTGGATTAAGTCTTTCTAATTATGAAACCAGTAACCGGAAGAATATTTATTTTATTTTTATTGTGGAAAGTGAAGGCATTTTGAGCTTTCAGGGTTTTAGGATGTTTACGAAGCAAGATACATCTTTAATACCAGACCCTTGCTCAAGCAGCTGTCACCACTCATTTTCCTGGGCTGCATCCCATCCATAAAGGAAACATGGTTATGAATGGGGACCCATGTTTCTGGCCAAGCTACCATTTCACAGGGGCCCACTTTTTCTGTCATGTTTTTCCTCAGCTGTGAAGTCTGTGTAGTGTCTAAACCATGAAACAAACAGCCCTGTCTAAGGATTGGTTCTAATACACCAAGGGTATTTGAGGGCCTATTTCTGTGCTCAGCCTCCTACCTCTGCATACATGCAACAGCATTATGTTTGGGAAGCGATATCCTGAGGGACTTTGTGAGAGTGCATTTCATTCTATGTTTAAATATTTCACAAACATGTTGAAGTTTTACTGTGGCCATGTTAAATTTTTGCTGGTAAGTGCTCTTCAGTATCTTTCTTCTGTTTCTCTGAAGTTACATGCTTAGGTTGCAGATTTGGCCATTTCCTACTGTCTCGGCATCCAGACCAAAAACAGTATCAGGATATTATTCTGTGCTTGATAATATTTGTGGGTTCAAAGATGAGTTGAAAGAAAATAGGGAGACTTCCTAGATGCTTCCTAGCCACCACTGCTGCCTGTCCCAGCAGCAGCAAAGCTTAACCTGCCCTCCCTGGTTCCCATCCATGTGGGCAGCACTAACAATCTTCTCCTCTCACAAAAAAGGGATGAAAGCAACAGCTTTTGCCTGCCTGAGTGAAACTACTGTTTCCACACAAGAAGTTACTGGTAGGAGGGAGGTGACAAGGGGCAAGTTTGTTTTCTTTAGGTGCGGAAAAACCCCAACCCACGTAAAATTAAGTAAAGCGCAAGTAAGGCTTCCCAACCTGTTCTTAATCCTTCTGTGAGGATGGAAGGAAATAGCACTGGAGGTCCAAGCACATCAGGGCTCACTGCGCAGGGTGTGCTAGGAGACACCATGTTCACACGTTGTTCTACAAACTTCTGAGCTCTTCTAAAACACATCCTTAGGTTTCCTTGTTTGTTCCTTCCGTGGCAATGTGCACAGCATGAGGCAACAAGGAGAAATCCTGTCCTGGTTTCAGTGAACAGTCACTCGCTGTGCTAAGCTGCTTTTACATACATCTGGGTCAATACAAGATGTAAGAGCAGTGGGTCAACAGAGAGCACCTCTGGTGACAGCAGAGCATTAAGGCATGAAATCCTTAATTAAAAAAAACCTACTACAACACCTGAGGCTTCAGACAGCTTTACAGCTGTCTCGAAAGGTGAGAGTCAAAGTTGAGAGTTTTATTGTGACAAATGTTGGAACCCATCTCAGCATGGTTCATTTGGTCTCACTTTCAAGGAGCATGACAAGGTGAAACCAACAGTAGGACACGTTGATTCAGGCTAAAAGGCTCTGCATGGGCCTTCAAAACCACGCTGTCTCCCAGCCTCTTTCATTGCTCTACTTATGGTAGTCTCGAACCCTGGGAGAGATCATTTCCACTGCCATCCCAACGCACCCAGTTACACAGTTTTGCCTACTGCATGGGACAGGAAAAGGTATTTTTCTAAAGCAGTCTCCATTGCAATTTGGTGATCAAGTAGCTATTAAAGGAAAAACAACACACTCCTGTTTCTGTGCAAGCGGAATGATTCTTTTGATGTTTTCAAAAACTGTCTCCTAAATTCTGGTTATTCAGGCAGTATTGTTTGCAATGATGCCGTTTTGGCATCTTTGCAGCAGTCTTGTGCCCTGTCATGTTCAGCCAGCTCACACCGTGATACTTTGTGTGCACATGAATGGGTTAAGAGTAACCTGCTTACTCTGGTCTGTATTACAGGAGAAATGTGGACTCAGTGGGCAGTGGCAAGCAGGAGGGAGGGGGCAGTAGATGAGACAGCAAGAACATCTGGGGTTTGGGTTTTTTCGCCCTACTATTTCTCCAGAGAGATGTGAACATATTTTCTGAGCAAACATATAATGAAACTCTGAAATAAAATTTTAAAAAAACATGAAGGACAAGGCTGAATGGTCAAGAGCTCTTTTATAATTCTGTCTTCTGTTCAAATTAGGCTAGACAAACCTTTGCTGTTACTGCTGAAAGGGCAAGTCTTCCAGCTGAGGCACAATGGAGAAGCATGAGAGAGAAGCGTGTACTCCTGAAGCCTTTCTTGTTAGCCATCTGCTCCTCCTTGAAGACAGGGCTCTCTGTCCCTTTGCATCCATCTCTATGCGTCTTGTTTAGAGAGAGAGCATCTCTGCTTTAGGACTGGGCTTAGTGGAAGCTGTGGACATAGTATTAGATGTATGGAAAGAGGAGGGGGAGCAACTCCTACCATACTCATTAAAAAATCAGAGGTGGAGTCCTGTTCAGCACCCTTCCCAAGGACTTGGTTTCTTTGGGGGATTATGCTCAGTAGAGGCAGTTTTGCATAATGGAGATGGGAGAGCTGGAAGTTTTTGCATTGTAACCAACGGGATGATGAAGTAGGTAACAAAGCAATATAGACCGATTTACCTGCTAGTGGAATAACTCTCTGGAAGAAAAAAATTCAGAACTCATCTGAAGGAGGTTGTCAGGCTCCTGGAAGCAGCTGAGCTACCAAACTACACCTTGGGACCCTGACAGGGGAGAGCAGGCCCCGTCTGAATGAACAAAAAGCCTCTGCAGGTGCGTTTGCTGTTGTGCTGATAGTGACTTCGTGACAGGTCAGCAATCCAGTGTGTTTACTTTCAGTTCAAGTTGGTTTTGTTTACACTGAGTATCATTGCTGCTAACTTCCGATGAGGTGAGACAAAGCTACAGGTTACAAAAATGCCATCAACATCCATTCTGACAGCATCCATGTCACAATACACAATGATGTACCGGAATTATACATAGGAAAAAAAAAAGTTATAGCTAATTATTCTGACTAGAACTGAAACTGACAGTGAAAAACAAAAGAGTCCCCACCCTGATCCCGACGCCTCTGCAGGAATCCATACCGACGCTTTGGCAGCCTGTGGCAATAAAGTGAAAACCAGCCCTTCACATGCCAAAACCTTGGTTTTGTAACATCGTGAATCCCTGGCTCGGAGAAACGGTCCCACCCTTAAAGCACATTTTTTTTTTTTT
>NW_010419612.1:0-299 GCF_000710305.1 Buceros rhinoceros silvestris | reverse complement strand
ATTAAAAAATTAAAATATAATAATATAAAAAAACCCCACAGCAACCGAGATATATAAATATATATTAAAAACATTGCTGGCTGAAAAGCTGTTTGAACTCTTATTCACTCTGAGACAAGTGAATGAATTGTTGAATTAAAAAATTAAAATATAATAATATAAAAAAACCCCACAGCAACCGAGATATATAAATATATATTAAAAACATTGCTGGCTGAAAAGCTGTTTGAACTCTTATTCACTCTGAGACAAGTGAATGAATTGTTGATCACAGTGGTTTTGGGAAAAGAATGAATGGC
>NW_010419611.1:0-753 GCF_000710305.1 Buceros rhinoceros silvestris | reverse complement strand
GGGAGGAGCGGGCCGGGGCGGGAGCGCGCCCCCTGGCGGCGGGGAGGAGCATAGCAGCCGGCACCGCTGGGGCACCAGTACGCGCCAGCAGGCATCAGCAGGACACCAGTTTGCACCAGTATGCACCAGTATGCATCAGTAGAACACCAGCAGGGTACCAGTATGCACCAGTCTGAACCAGCATGTGCCAGCAGGCACCAGTAGATCACCAGCATGTGCCAGTACGCAGCAGTATGCACTGGTAGAACACCAGCAGGACACCAGTATGCACCAGTCTGAACCAGCATGTGCCAGCAGGCACCAGTAGATCACCAGCATGTGCCAGTACGCAGCAGTATGCACTGGTAGAACACCAGCAGGACACCAGTATGCACCAGTCTGAACCAGTATGCACCAGCAGGCACCAGTAGGGCACCAGTAGGACACCAGCATGCACCATTAGGACACCAACGGGACACCAGTACGCACCAGTCCAAACCAGTATGTGCCATCAGACACCAATAAGGCGTCAGTAGAACACCAGTAGGTACCAGTATGTACTGGTGGTGCACCAGTATGACATCAGCATGCACTAGTAGGACACCAGTACGTACCAGCAAGGCACCGGTATGACACCAGTAGGCACCGCTTTGCACCAGTAAGAGCTGGTATGCACCAGTGGGCACCAGCCCACCGCTAGGACACCAGTACACACCAGTGCACCCCAGTATGCACTGGCAGGACACCAGTATGCACCAGTAGATCACCAGTACA
>NW_010419610.1:0-207 GCF_000710305.1 Buceros rhinoceros silvestris | reverse complement strand
CCCAGCCCCTACAAACCCCTACAGCCCCCACAGACACCTACTGACATCCACAGCACCCACAGACACCTACAGACACCTACAGACACCCACAGCACCCACAGACACCTACAGACACCCATAGCACCTACAGACACCTACAGCACCCACAGCACACACAGACACCTACTGACACCTACAGCACCCACAGAACCCACAGACAACTACTGA
>NW_010419609.1:0-12553 GCF_000710305.1 Buceros rhinoceros silvestris | reverse complement strand
TTATATATTTATATTCTCTTTTTATTTATACGTACAACTTTGAGGAAAGGTAGTCAGCTGGTAGTAGGTTTCATCTCCTGCTTCAATGAATATCATCTTGCCATCTAATTTATCTTTTCACATAAAACAAAATATTTTGTAGCTGGACTATAAAATTCATTTTAACTGAAATACATGTCCGATTGAGCGGCAGCTTTTTTTCTGAATTGGAGAGATAATTTGATCACAAAATACATAACACTGCAGTTATTTGAGAATAAAGACAAGGCTAAAAACCACATGTAATTTAAACTAACGAGTTACCTTTTCCACATTGACCTCAGTGATTTCAAATCATCCACAGATATAGAAAAAAAAATCTCATTGCATAGAAAATATGTGCATATAAAAAAAATCTAAGGAAAAGGAGATTATCTATCTGTCTTTTAAATCTGTTCTGTTAGTCACAGGACTTCACAGCTACATCACTCAAGTTCAGGGTTGCCAACAGATATAATTAGCCAAAGGGAAACTTCTACCACTTAGCTTCCTCAGCACTAATTCTTAGAGCCAGCTGAATAAAAGCAAGTGCTGACAATTTAACAGAAAGTGGCATTGTTTCTTTTGCTTAAGAAAAAAGTTATTATATCCAGTGTTCTGAGAGCAGCATTGTAGTTGCTTTTCTAAATGACGTATACATTAGGCAAAATTAACACTACCTTGAAATGTTTCTTGTTTTGCTTATTTGAGAAGTCAAACAACGTTTTCCATGTCACTTGATGCCATCATCCCTTCACAATACTATTTATATTTCAGTTTGTCTGCTTGAGCTTAAAAAGATAAATACTTGCATAGTTTTGATTTGTAATGACTCAGGCATTCCTATTGTCCCATCATCTTTTTGCTGCAGTAAATTAAATTGTTACAAGGCATCACCTAACACATCAAAATTTCAGACAGGTAGAACGGTAATTTTTTGTTTTTAAAACTTCTTCTATTTTCCTTTCTTACCACCTCTCTGTCTTTAAATGCTCATTATTATAGAAAATAAAGTTTCAGCTGGACTCAGGATTCCCATTGGTATGTTCCCATTGAACAGAACCACTCGGAATAAAATTCAATCAGCAGCAGTCGTAGTGACGTCCTGGGAGATGGATGTACTTCCCAGGCTCACCCATAGCAGTCACTTTCATAGGTGTTAACTTCAGGGCTGTCAAGGGAACAGTTAGGATGGCTTAGTCTACCAGGAGGCTTCTCAATACTGAGGGAACATGAGGAAGGGGTTTTTTAAAAAGATGTTCTGCAAGAAGCATAGATTATTGTAGATGCAAGAGGTTTTAGACAATCTCGACCCTCAGCTGCATCGTGCTGCCTTCATGGTTCTTTCATCTGTTCAGACCATCGCTGACATGTAAACTTCAAAATGCTGCTAGGCGTGCTGTGAGACTGTATGGAAAGAACCAGATAGATCGTGTGTAGTACTTTTAATGAGAGCGTATTTTAAAGCTATAATAAAGATTCGCAT
Source organism: Buceros rhinoceros silvestris (assembly GCF_000710305.1). Taxonomy (NCBI): domain Eukaryota; kingdom Metazoa; phylum Chordata; class Aves; order Bucerotiformes; family Bucerotidae; genus Buceros; species Buceros rhinoceros. Next base: position 11,049 of record NW_010419609.1, on the reverse strand, counting down.
CTTTAGATTAACGTCAGCTCTCTTTTACAACCACTTCTAGTACGTGGCATGGAGTTATACTTGCAGCTTATTTGTAAGATGCAAATATATCCACAAATACTGTTCCCGCTGTCATAGCTGAAAGTGATTTGCACCGCAGCTTTAATCCAACACATTTGCCTGACACTCTGCCCAGACCTAAATGTTCTTTTTTTTTTCATGCTCTTCAGAGATACTGTTTTCATAGTTTATATATTTCTTCATGGTACTGTTTTATGCTGCATATAATAATCTTAGGTGATTAATATTGTTTGTTTTGAAGCTGTGATTAATATTTACAACAATAACAAACAATACAGAAAAAGCTCTTGAGCAGAGATTCCTGCGTTTCTCATTAGGCTGCTGAGAAATTACTTATTAACTAAAATTGGTTATTGAATTATCCAAAAGAAGTACATTTTTGGTCATGCTTTAGCAGTGCAGAATAGCCTTGAGTAAAGAAAACTGCAGAAAGATATATGTATTCTATTGTTGGAGGTGTTATTTGTGTATAAAAAACCCAAACAAAACGACACTGATCCTATCCAAAAGACAGACTCATGCTTGACTTCCTACGTAGAAATGTGATCTGGGTTCTAATTTTGATTTAATCCTGGGTAAGGACAACTGATCTAATTCAAGTCATCACAGGAGCGTAGAGCAAGGTCTTAAATACGTTCATGCTTTTTATGGCCCCTTTACCTGCTTTTGACCTATAAGTAATGCTATGACACTAACTTTCAACATCTGTATGCTGCTGCTGTTCATCTTCATTTTGGACTATGTGAAAAAAAAATCAAGAACACACCTTTCTTTGGATGTTATTTGTAATCTTCTGATTTAAAGACCTAATTATGATAGCTGCTGCTTCTGAAATAGATACAGATGAAGTCCAGATATCCAAGAACTAAATAAAAATATTCTTTTTATTAACAACATAAAATCTTCAATCTTGCCAAATTTTGTCACTTTAAATGCTGAAGATACAAGATGTTTTCATTATTGCAAACGGCAGCCCTACAGCCAGAGAGATATTGTTGCTTGTAAAAGCACCCATACATTTTTAACTCAGTAACCGTATCTACAGTGATTAAAAATTCTCGATGGCAGTTCACTGTTGCTGTTTGAGTATTGAGCACCTGCAATAACACTCTCCAAGAAAAAGAAATAACTACTTTTACATATAAAAGGAAAGTTTTGAGTTTTCATTTACTGTGAAAAATTGGAAATAATTGGTTTGTCAGAATGGGATAGAGTGTTTATGACACAAATTTAGGCATGGTCTGATGAAACACTAGTTGTATCATGGTGCTGTTACAATCCCCTGTACAGAGCAGAGGTATTCTTGTGGAAGATTATTCTTGAGTTATAGGCAGAGGAAAAAGAAAAGGTTCTTTTTAAAGCTGTACATATTAATAGGATTCATATTCTAAGGATGCAGAGTAGCATCTCGTCCTGCAGCCTTCCCAACATGATGATGGAAGACACACGCATTTCTCATACACTTCACTGAGGTATATACCAACCTTTTCTGAAAAAGTACATTTATTTTATAATTGATGTCTGAGGAAAACAAGTAGAGATATCTGAGCATGTGAATGAGTACTCAAGAAATGTATTTTCCTTTCATAATTTTTATTACAGTGTGGGACCTGTCACATTTTTCATGAGAGGTACATGTAGAGATTAGTGGATTTCTTTTATAGGAATGTATTGATTATTACCAATTCATTAAGGTCAGATTTTTGCGTTTGATTGAAGGTGATGAAATGAAAAATTGTGCTAAGCCTCTGTCTCCTTTGCACCCACAGACCTGCACCTTTCTAAGCTGTGCATTGGTGAACAAATCTAGAATTCATGGCAGCATTGCTCCTGTGTGCAGTTCATGACAGGTTTGGCAAGACGGCCTCTCCGTACACCCTGGTTACGCTAAGAGCAAGAATAACCATACTGCTTTGGCTCAACTCCTGTCAGGTTTTTCATTTTGAAAAACTATAGAAACTATACTTTTTCCTTCATAAAAAAGAAACTGCTCAATTTAGTTTTAGTTTGATTCCATTTAATTTTTTTCTAAAGTACTTTAACATTACTTCAGTAGTAAACTGTAGTCCTAAATACAAATTATAAAGTTATAGTTGTGTTTTCTCCATCACATAACAGAAATTTTTAATGATAATTTTACTGAAATTTGATTTAGAAACAATTTTGCTGAGTTATTTATAATATATGGAAAAGAATCACTAGAAAAGAATGCAGATATCATAAAAAGAGAGCAATTCTTGCATTTTTATTTCTATTTATCACCTTAAAATTGTGGGTGTGTTGTCCCCTTACAACTTCCATAGCTTTTCTTAAAAAAAAAAAGTCAACTAGTCAGGAGACATCTGGAACAGTTGAAATAACAAAACCTTAGGCTTCTCTTGGTATTTCTTTTTCAAATTCTGCTAATTTCAAATTCTGCTAACATGCAGAAATAGCTTCCAGCACACATGAATCTTCAAATTTAGAGCCTGTTTTATAACCTGCTCTGTTTATAATGCTGGATACTGGGAATCAGTGGTAGTTCTGCCCAGCTGAGAGCTGTTGAAGTACCTTCATCTATAACGAGCAAACCAGTTTCAGGTGACATGTTAATTTTCACTGAAATGTCTAATGAGCAACGGAGAGGGGAGCTTGTCTTTACAGTGAATCTGTGACAACAAAAGCAATTTTACCACAACTTTGCTATGTGTGCTGTGAAGTATTAAATAGCCTGACACCACTCAAGTGTCATAGGTAGCTTTTTCCTGTTTCACTTCTAATAAGCGAAAAGGAGCTTCGATCAACAGCGCAGCCCTCTACAAGGTAAGTTGTCGGTACTTACCTGCTGTAACTCTTTGCACTTGGGAATTGAGTTAACTTGCACAGGTGGAGTCAGAACAGGACCAGCAAGCTCAGCAAAGAGTTACCTCAAGATAAATGTCTTCCTGTTGTGCTTTATCACTGTGCTAAAATAAAACTAAGATGTTTTCTCTGGGCATTACTCTTTGTTGTTTCTTGTAAGTTTTGTGTTCTGTTCTAAAGTTACTTAGGTAGGAAAGAGGGGTTAAATGCACACTCACTGTCCTATGAAGGAGGTTTGGTGGGGTCTCTTTAGTAGTTTTGGTTACTGACATATCTCTTCAGTAACTAATTATATCTTCACAGGTTTGATTTTTTTTTTTTGTGATGTAAGTTTGAGTTTTGCTGTTGCTGCAAAGCATAGAGTAAAATTTTATGACTTTTTGCCCCCAACTTCTTCATACTTTGAAGTTACTCTCTACTGTCAAATAGTCTTTAATTTACTTGTATCATCTAAGAGATCATGTCTGGGGTTGAGGTACAGTTGAGGTACAGATGTATTGTGATATTTATTGCTTCATTTGTGTAGAATAATATGAAATAATAGCAAGATTGAAAATGACTTTCATCAACAATGAAGAACTGGTGTATTTATGTGGGCGTTTGGAATACTTGAGGAAGCCCAGTTTCAAAAGGTTACAATTTTAGTGCTTCATACCCCTCTCTACTTTCCAATTTAGTTCATAGGAATGTTCTGATTTATTGCTCTTTGTGCTGGAAGTGCTTTATTGTTTTTGGCTTGAACAATAATGCTATTTAATTTTTTTAATATCTGCTAAGGAAGCTGTATCAATATAGTAAATATTGTTAACTTCTATGTTTTGAAAAAGACTTGTTCTAACTTTTTCCTCTGAGATAAATTATTTATTCTTCTTCATTGGCTCATAATCTTGGATGAAGGATCAGGTCTCTTCCTCTGTGACCCCAAAGGGATGGTTCTTGACATATAAAAATTCAAAAATTGGCTTTCATGCTCTGTTAATGCTTCTCTGTGGATCTTGGACAAAGCAGGTCAGGCCTGCTGCCAAAGTTCAAATGTACTCTAAGCGAAGGGAGCCCATCCCACTCTAGACAGGGGTGCAACAGTCCAGTTGAGAGCTAATGCCATGCATCAAAAGATGTGCCTACAGTCATGATTACATCTTCCCAGTACAATTTTCTTACAAACATAATGACCACAGTCTCATTCTCTTGATAAGCATGTGAGTGTTTTTAGTATGAACTTACTAAGGATCGTTTCCATACCTGGAGACTTCTAGGAAGACAATTCAGCTCCCAGTGTGAAGGTCTTGTGTTAGCAAGCTTGCATGCTGGCAGCGTATGTTCTGTAGATATTACAGTCATGGTCCTAACATCGAGGTCAATGGTCAAATGAGACCAAAAAGGAAGAATATAATGCCAACTAAAAATCATAGAATCATTTGGTTGGAAGAGACCTTTGAGATCATCGAGTCCAACCATTCACCCTGCACTGCCATGTTCCTCATCACCACATCCACACGGCTTTTAAACATCTCCAGGGATGGGGACTCCACCACCTCCCTGGGCAGCCTGTTCCAGTGCTTCACAACTCTCTCTGTAAAGAAATTTTTCCTAAATTTCCCCGACGTAACTTGAGGCCATTCCCTCTCATCCTGTTGTTCTTAACATAGCTGACTATTTCACTTATTTTTTTCAAAAATTCATTTAAAATGTAGCACCACAGGTGTGTAAGGTTCATGCTATCTTTCCATAATTGTACGTAATAGCAGCTAGTAGTTCTCTTATAAAATCTGATGATATTTCATCAAAACTTATATAACCTGTCATCTGCACATGCAAATTTGAATGCATCTTTAACAGTGGTATAAAATTAAGATTCCTCCAAGAATTGGTGATTACTACAGAATGTAACAGAACCTGTGTTTTGGTTAGAGCTTTACTATTGGTCTAGGATGCATAATAGCTTTTTGTGCCTTTTTTCCTGAAGACTGTGTAGTTAATGACAGTGGTCCTTTGTTAAAAAATGGATGTCCATGAGAAAAGCATTAAAACAGGCTCTGAGGATTTTTAAGACATCCATGGTGAAGTCAACCTTTACTTAGCACTTTCAACAGTACCAGTTCCTTCACATGGTGCATTGACAATTTTTTTTTTTGAGTGACAAATTTTCTGTTATAGATCTTCACTTGCGAGAATATTTTCAGTTGTGATCATTGTTACTTAAATTCCTCTCAGATTAAATGAATGTATATCAATATCTTTAGAAACTGAGACCTTCTGTGAGTATGGTCAAAGCAACAAGTTCTTGGACACATTCAGAGAATTCAGTAAGTGAAGAATGGTAGAGAGTGAATTCTGCATCTCATGAACAGGTTGAAAAGAGATTACTTACGAAGGAATAAGGTGCCATGTCAGTTACGATGTGTACATAACTTGATTTTTAAAATGTGACTTGGTTTCCTACAGTAGGGCTAATGAATGGAGTCAGAGAGTGCTCCAGTGGGAGGTGAGATATATGTAGCCGCTAAAGAAACCGTGGAAGATGCATAAAGTACCTCTTGTGTTGTTATTTTCTTGTTTGGATTTGAGTTTAGTTTGGTTTCTGTTGCTTTCATTTGATACAGATTTGGGGGTTGTTTTTGTTGTGGTTGGTTTTTTTTTTCTTGGTTTGATTTTTTTTTTTTTTGCTTTTGTTTGGGGTTGGTTTTTGTGTTTTGTTTTTTTGTTTGGGTTTGTTTAGATTTTTTTTGCTTTGTTTTGGTTTCTTTGTGCTTTTGTTGTTGTGAGCTATTTGATTTGTTTTTTTTTTTTATAGAAATGTCTAGGGTTTGTTTTTGGGTTTTTTTTTTTTCATTTTTAACTGAATATCTTTTGTCTCCTGGCACTGGAATAGATTTTGTGAGTCATGGAAGGGAGTGAGAGGTTTTCCCTGTTTATTTCCTTAAAATACATGGGGAAAAAAAAATGCTGGTATCAGACCATCCCATTGTTTCAGTGAAGAGTCCTGCAGCCGTAGCTACTCTCCATGATGGAAAGGCTACCTGCTATACTGCTGTTAAAAGGTGGTGGAGTGTTACTAGGGAAGTAGAGAGATGTTCCTTAAAGCTACAAGTAAGGAAATCTGGCTTCTCAGGCTGCCACTGTGACACAGGAATTGTTAGTATTCTGTACATGATGAAGCTTTTTTAATTAGAAGTATTTAGCCTTTTAGAGCCATGGCAAGTCATTTCAGCTGTGTCTAATATATTGGGTTCATGCCTGAAGGACCTGCCATTAAGGTCAGCTGTGATACGAGTCTTGGGATAGCGGTGTCATACTTTGTCATGTATCAGTTACGAAGAAGTTTGAGCTTATATTCTTTAAAGAAATATTTCATACCTCCGATTTTAATACTGTGACTCTAAATTTTAATGCAACAGTATTTCATTTTTCAGAAATGAGCTTTTCAAAATCCATGGGTTTTTTCTTCACTATTCCTTACTTTTATTTTCTTCACCATTCCTCACTATTCCTCACTTTCTTTCCATATCTTTGATAATCTAAAATACTAAAATTTTTCATAATGAAGCTCAACATCCTCTGGCTAATTACTTATGCTAAATATGAAAATACATGTATTAGCTAGATGATATACAGTCATTTAGAAGGAAAAAAACTAGTCATCTTATATTTAAAACTCAGGAAGTATAATGAAAGTGGCATAAGAATCCCCCCAAGCTGGAAAACACTAGTACCTGTGCTTAACTACTGTGATTAGAATAATCAGTTTAAGTTTTTACATTATATTTGAAGGTCTAGGGTCACAATCTTCAGTTTAGAAGGGGAGGGAGAAATAAAAACTGAATAAAGCAATACTCAGTGAAGAATAATATGGCAAAAAAGTTATATTTTTGATAAATGACTTGTACTTAAAAGAAAAATGTGGTTATAGTTTGATAAAGCCTGACCAATGAGAATCTTTTTCCAGTCACTGTGGAGTGGCCTTAATTCTGTAAATAATCCTGTTGGCCAAGTCCCAGTACTGTGCAGATGAGAAAAGGATGCAGGAAATTCTGTTGTTTACACATGTGTCTGTAACACTGAGAGGCAAGAGGAGCCCAGCAAACCCAGAGGGTAAGGGGTCTGAAGTCTGTGGCTTTACTGTTTAATTTTTATATTGCTCTTCAGGGACAAAGTACGGGTTACTGCCATGCTGATGGCAAGGAGGAGAACAGTCTGAAAAACCCGGCAAAAGTATTGAAGGTCAGAGAACAGACAGTATTTGAAGTATGTGCCTAAGTTAGGTCTAGCTAGATTTTTCTTTCTTCTGCCCTTTTCCCTGCTGTCAGGTAGTATTAATTCTAGCACCCTATTAAGTATAGCTTGGCTTTCAGGTGCAGTGGGATCCTAAATTACGATAACCAGGTAAGGTTTTGAAATTTTCAAAGTGGCAGTTTGTTAAATGGTTATTTTTGGTTTTGATTTTGAAATCTGTATAAATGCAGAATGTTGAAGAATTATTCTGCTTCAATACTGAAAACCTTTCTTAAATCACTGTGTGAAATTATATCTGCAATAGGATAAACTTTGGTAAAACTTTAACTTTTCATCATTATCAGTATTATGAGCATAAGTGTCATGAGAACACTGTTAGGAGTTTGTAGCAGTTCATTCTGCATTTTTGTTTTTAGAAAACTGTTTTCACAGTATTTCTATTTTTAAAAATTCCATTAATGAGCTGTATAATCCTAATTTCAGAAAATAACTGATGATAAGAAAAATAAGTGTTTGTAGCTATGTGATATTATTCCAACGCAATGAAGTATAACTGATTGACGCTATGATTTGTTGATGCTGGACAAAGGTGTTTAGTTTGTCATTATTTGAAAGGCACACATCCGAGATGGTATGAGATTGTGCAGATGATCCATTTCCAATGAGAACCAAGGGTCAAATTTTGAAAGTAATGTTGATGAGTTTAATAAGTACATATAACAAATAGTACTAACAGGCCACCTACTGACTATCCAGATAGCTGCATTTTGTCTGTCTTAGTTCTCACTGATTTTTACAACCATTTTATGAAGCAGACGCTGCTAGAAATAATCCTATTGCTAGAAGCCTGGCTTTTGCTTTAGATTACCTGTGTTAGGAAATCTACATTTTTCTGAGTTTCTGAATGCAATTCTTTGCATAATATAATGAAGATAGAGGAATTTGTATAATGTATTAGGTATCACTAATAGAACTAGTCATATTACTCTGTCATGAAACCTCTCAGAGAATTCTATGAAGAACTGAGGGGAAGATGTGAAATAAGATGTATTTTATGTATTTGCATGTAGCCAGTTTTGAATTGAGGCCACTCTCTCACATTAAATCTAAAATATTAATGTTGACTTCAGGCAGGCATGAGAAATAAATCATTAGAAAATAAATACTCTAAAGCAGCTGGTAATGAACAGACTTAAAACACTGTCATTGACTTCATCACCAAGAGAGGCAGATCTTGGAATCATTTACAGTGTACAAATTTGATATTCTACTCATTGACTCTGCTGTGGGTTGAAGTGACCAGCAAATGTCACCCACAGTAATAATTCCATATTGATAAATGTTATTCCATTATAATCTGCTAAGTTTAACAAATTTAACAAACAGAAAAATAAAATTTTATGTTCCAAATTGCTTTTCATAAAGCATTCAGAATAGAGTAACATGCAGGTTTTATTTTACCTGTTTCCTCTGAAGTATAATTGGCAAGAGCGACTGGACATTTAAGGCAATATTCTATCAGGAAAAACTACTACTCAAATTTTAATTGAACTACTTATATTTCCATGGTCTAGAAAATATTCTTACAATGAGGTATATATTATTTTTCTTCAAATAATGTTTTCTACATTTTTTGCCTTTTTTCTGTGTCAAATACTTACACCACTTGTTAATAAATGAAGTCACTTCAATTAGACAGCGGAATAAATTATAAGCAGAATTTCAATGGAAAAGCAATTCTAATATTGGCATTCAAACTACATTACTTGGATTTGTAAACAGGCATATGTAGCATGTTTTCTCGAGTGTATAATACAGCTTGCCATTGTTGGGGTTGATTTCATCCACTTCAACAGCACAGTAAACCCTCCAGCATCAGGAAAAGGAATAGAGGGCACCATGATGCGTACAAGCTTTCCCAGTTGCATGGTAGACACATTCTGCTGTCCATCACTAAAAGTTTCATTAATGTATTAAAAAACAAAACAAAAAAGAAAAAAGTCACCTAAGCGTGAACTTCTGTTCCAAGGATCTCTGTCTGTGCAGTGCAAGGTACTTCAGAGAAAGAGCTGAAATTTGTCTCCCTACAGGAGGTGGGAGACAGTTCCTTCTAAGTCAGGAAATCATTTATGTACATGCGAAAGGTGCTGTTACTAATGTCATTGTTTTTATTTTTGTTGAGAATGCTGTGGGTCTGGTTATGGTGCATTGTGAACTCCGTAAACGTTATCCATTTTATAAGTGATCACCAGTGGGTCTAAAGGCAATTTCCTTTCTATGATGGAGGTATCACAAGCAAAGTGCATTTGGAAACAGCGTTTCTAAGGGAAGTCCCAAGGAACACAGAGATAAGTACTTTATTTGCATTTATATTAAACTATATTTTAGCAAAATGGAGAACAGGGAAGAAAGGATAGCAACAAACTTTTGAGTAATATCTCGAATCTCGGTTTAAGTTTGTGTGTTTTGTTTTCCTAATGTGGATCAATTCATAACTTGTATTGCTATAAATTCTTAGTGTCCATCCTCTTTAATAATTGTCTATTCTTTAGCTGGCTTGTTCTTTACTTCACTTTTCTCAGCTCTGCATCTGCCTCTCTACTTACCTCAGTGAGTTACAATGGTAATTGAAAACTGAACGTTACTCTCACGATTTTGCAAGGACTGCTTTAGTGTCAAAGATTTTCCTGCACTCCCAAAGGAGATCTCTATTGCAGTTATGATTATGTCTGGTAAGCTTCTATGTAACTAAAAAAAATTAGGTAAATTAGCTTCTAAACAACACTTTTATTGTTATTAATACGCCATTTCATTTGTAGGGACCCTTATTGGCTTCTTTTTCCCAAGTTGTTAGAAGCCTCTTCCACCCGCACTGTGACTTCTAGTAAGGTATTAACAGGATTGTACATCAATGATTTTATTTAACTGGCATGGCATAAAGATGTGTCAATATTTAGAATCTGTGTTATGTTGGTATTAATTTCCTGCTAAGTCTGCTAGGAATCGTATTCCCCATTCCTTTGGAAAAGCAGATCTCTAAGCAAAGGGCAATCTTGCTGCTGTTCCCCTTTTAGTCCATACAATAATATTTTATTGACTAGTTTATTCTGAAAATGATCCTCCCGAAACAGCTTGATTCCCTGCCTATGCTGATTTGAATAATCTAGGTCTGATTTACATTAGGTTAAACGAGACTGGGTTTGTGCCAAATCCATTCTTATTTAACGTCAATCACATTACTGGAGGAATACCAGGGAGGAAGCGCCGTGATTATGATTATTTGTTTGTGTTTGTTTTGGTTTTAATGTATTTTCAGTTTACTTGAAGGTTTCTCCATAAATTTATAGGTATCCATATTGGGAAAAGAACTGGCCAACTTCCCTTCTGTCTGAAGGACAACATTCAAAAGGAATTATGCAGAAGGAGCCAGGCTGAGTAACCCTTACTTACGCAATTAATTTATTTTTTGGTGGGACTACTCACTGGTTTGCTGTGGGCGCTGACAGAATAAACAGAGATACTTCTCCGATCATTTACATGACTTCTAGGATACAACACATACTTTGTGGATTGTATTGTGTGACCACTCTAGTAGAACCGTGGCTTATGTGACAATATGAATTATGTCTTCAGTACAGTTCCCTCAGAGAATTCTTTGTGGCGTTGGACTCATCACAGGGTGCTACCTTGCAGCCTTAAATCACACAGAGTCCTTGCACTGTTGAAAGACATCAGGTGGTGTGAAAATGCTGCAGTTGCTAAGGACAGTTGATAATAATTACATATAAATATCCAATAAGTAATATTTCTTTAAAGAATATTCTTTAAGAACTTAGTTATAGAAGAAGCGGCTTCTAAAACTGTTCTGGTAAAACTGAACCTGTCTCTGTGTCCTGGTTTGAGCTAAAACTTCCT
>NW_010419608.1:938-1269 GCF_000710305.1 Buceros rhinoceros silvestris | reverse complement strand
AGCCTGCGCGCAGCACGTGCTGCCACCCGGCATCGCACCTTGGGTGCTCCTGGGTGCTCTGTCGCCTCTGCGCCACCTGTTTCTCGGGAGATGGGGATGTACCAGGACCCCCAGTGCTCCCTCCCTGCAGCCAGCAACCCTCTCCCAGAGCCGGCGTCTTGGCAGAGCCAGCCCAGAGTTGCTCCTTTCTTGGGCCCGTGGTGCGAGGAGGGGATTCGAAAGAGCCGAACTCGAAAGAATTCAGCCCAAACTGCTGCTTTCCACTCCCGCTTGTCCTCTTCACGGAAAGGAGGAGAGCTTAGACAGCAGGGAGCAGCTGGCAGATCAGACA
>NW_010419608.1:0-737 GCF_000710305.1 Buceros rhinoceros silvestris | reverse complement strand
GGCTGTGTGGGGAGGCTGTGCCCCCGCTGCCCCTTGCCTCCAGGGCAGAGCCCAGCCTGGCTCCAGACAGGGTCCCTGCTCCCTGCCGTGAAGCCCCCTGAGACCCCTGGCTGTGGAAGGGGTTGGGGTTCCAGCTCCCAAGGACTCTGGGAAGGGTGTTTGCTGGCTGGATGAGGATCCTTGACATTTGTCTGCCACAAGATTTTATATCAGGCACGAAGACTCATTAGCATCTCCGGGATAATTGCATTTGCTCCAGGGGGGCAGGCAGAGATCCCCGCTGCAGCGTGCCCAGCTGTGCCGGGCAGCACAGGTCCAGCCCCAGGACTGACCTTCTTCCCTCTTGCTGACCTTAAAACCACACTCCCCTCCCTGGATTTCCAGCTGTTGTCTCAGACACCAAGTTTCACCCAAGTTTCACACTGGAGCCCGAGCTCCTTGCAGGCTGATGTCTGAGCCTGGTGTGGGAAGGGGGGATGGTGGGTGCGTCACTCCTTCCAGCTCCATTTGCCAAGGAGGTGATGGGAAAGGCAAGATGCTCCCACAGGGCCAGTGGATGCTGGAAGCCAGAGAGAAGTGTAGTGTAACACCATACTATCCACCAGAGAAGACAAACACAGCAGTGGCAGCCTGGTCCCCCCAGAAGCTAGGAGCCCCCCACCCAGCCTGGACTGGCTCCCCCACACTGCAGCCACCTTTGCAGGGAGAAAACCTGGGCAAAACCTCTGGCACATTTG
>NW_010419607.1:19702-28443 GCF_000710305.1 Buceros rhinoceros silvestris | reverse complement strand
CTCGCCCTGGGGGTATACTGGGTTTCCTTCTTACGGCCCCAGTGCCATGCAGGCAGGGCTCGGCCAGAGGACTGTCTTTTCCAACAGGAAAATAAACAAACAAGCGAAAAAACGGGGAGGTTGCGCCTAGGTGCAGATGTAGCTCCGAGCGGTGGTGTCCTCCAGGCAGTCTGGTGTCTGATGGGTCTGCGGGAACGATGCTCTAATCCAGCGGGTTTTGTCGTGCTTAGTACAAATGTGCTGGAGAAGTACGAAATGCCAGAGACTTCGAAAATGCCACCTATTGCAGTTAATGATCAGTGACTTTTACTGCCTGTAGATACAGAGCCGAAGCTGTGGCTCTGTGACGACCTTTCGTGTCACTGCCGGGCTGTGCACTCCAGCTGGAGGATCCCAAACTTCCTGAGGACAGTGAAGTACGGAAGGTGGAAGAAAGCCCTTACTGGATTCTAACGCGGGAGAGTGTCTCAAAATCCCGTGCAGTTCATCCATAAGGGGGGGTCTGAAGGGATTTCTGCTGGGTTTATACAAAGTGATCATCCGGAAGGAAAGCAGCAGTTGTTAGCAAATTGAGACAGTGATTCTTTCCTCCTAATACAGCTGTTAATGGGCTTCAAGTTGACGGGTTGAGTTGCTATAGATTTTTATCAGTGACCTCGTAATGGCAGTTATTGATTTCTGCCTGTGTGGTGATCCTGAGCTCCAGGGGTGCAACCACTAATCTCAACGTTCACTGTGATTTCCTGTTTGTTAAATTAGTTTTTTAATTATTAGCTCAGTTTCAACAATGCCGTTTCATCCTTGTGTGGGTTGTTCATATCGCAAGGCACGATTCTGACTTACTGCTGCCTTTGAGACTCCTTTGTGCATCCTTGACTGTGGAATGCGAGCATAGCATTGACGTAGTCTGTTTCTGTGGAATTTAAGTGTCACATGCCCATAATTGCTGGTTTTATGACATATATGTATTTATACACGCACACTCATGCCTGTGTCTAAAGCTGGTGCAGCTCAAGTCATCTCGTGGTAGTGAGCAGGACTTGCACATTCTTGGTTTACTGAGTACACGAAGGGTGTTTCTGTTGGCAGGGATCAGCAAGTACCTCACCGGGTGGCTGTTTTATTTCTAGTGTAAGAATTTTAATCGATGTTTCAACCTAAAGACAGAGAGGCACCTATCTGGAGGGAGACGTGCTCGATGGGAATGAGTCGTTTTGGCAGGTCTTCCGCTGTTGGTGAGACAGGCTTTGCTTGGAGGACCAGAGGAGCCTTTCTGGGTGCTGAATTCGAAATAACCCACTCCAGGAATGGAAATTCCACATCAGAGGAGGTTGCTACAGAGGGATGGAACAGAGTCAAAGCTGTTACCAGCTGAAGTAACTGAACTGGCTAACATCAGCCCTGTGAGGGCTCTCACTCTGGCTTTGTTCTGTCTGTGACGCCCGGCACTGTGTTATTTTGCTTTTTAAAAGGCTAATTTGCTTGAGTAGAAGCAAATCAGAAATAAGTATAATATCTGCTTCCTAGAAACCGACTGCCCCGTTTCTGTAAGTGAGGCTCTGGAAAGCATCGTCTCCCGCCGCAGGAAAATGGGGTTGAGGTTGCTTCGCACCTCGCAGCCTGGGGCTGTAAGTCTGGGAGGGTGCCCAAATGTTGTGGTCTTTTATTGGCAAAGTCGTACTTTGTTAGGCAGTATAATTTGCCACATCACAGTATATAAAGTGTTTCCCCACGGCACTGTTCTCCATAAAGTTTATATTCAGTATTAGGTATCTGGGAGGAAAAAACTTCCTATGAGGCTTGTTTGTAAGCAAAGGCATTTTACAAGTGTGTTTCAAGGGATTTCTGGTGAAGATCACTCAGTTGCTGTGTACGTGGGTCATTCAGAGCCTGGTCACGGGAGTTACAGGGGAAGGTGTGACTGCCGGGCTGCCCCTCGATGGGTTTTGCAGCACGAGGAGTTAGCGCTCAGCGTTATCTTTGGTGCGTTTTGCTGGCCGCAGAGCCCTGTGTTTGTACTCGGTCGCGGGGTTTGCTTTGTGCCATGAAGGTAAAGGTGTCGTTGGCTTTGGGGTGGTTGCCAGGGTTCTCCTGAGCAGAGATAAGTGAATATACTGGAAGTCTGTAATTAAGGACTTGGCTGAAATATGGTGATTGCAGTCCTGTTTGAACTCCACCCAGGAAATCATCATGTAATGGCTACAGCACCAGTTCCCCACTCCATTTGGAATTATGTACCTCCAGTATGGAAGGTGTCCTTTCCGTTTAATCTTTCCCAGTGTGAGTGTTGTACTGTTGAGTCGTGGGCGGGTACAGGGACACTCAGGGGGTTGTAATTATGAAGGTGAGCTGTAGACACCAAATGTGGGACGTGCCTGTGTAGCCTCCGTCCAGGAGTCGTCCTGCGTGACGTACAGTTGAAGTGAACAGTGTCATTGGGGATGAGGCAGCATTGGAGGCTATGAATGTGAAATGACAGGCGTGAATGTGCATTCAGGAGCACCCAAGCGTTGACTCAAGTAGGGACTGTGCAGGCTCTGAGAGTGATTTGACTGTAGACCTTATTCAAATCCTTCAAGAGACGAAAGGAGGAGAGGCCAAAGTGTTATTAATTAGACTCTTGCTCCTGGAAGAAAATGGATATAAGGAGGGAAGAGGCTGAATTGCATGAGGCCAGCCTGTGATTTTCTCCGTTAGCATTGAGGTATTTCGTTGGGTTTTGGGTAAGAGGTGGCCCTGGCTCTCCTGCAGCAGCAGAAACATTCGTGTGCGTATTCCTGATGGCAGCTGGGTTACCAGTGGGATTGATCCCCTGTGGAAAGGAGCCATCTGTTTAAGTTATTCTCGTTTTTATGAGTGTGCATTTGTTGCCAACAACTGCACCGGTCCTGACGGCGGACTTTGTCCGAGAGAACTGTGTTTGTTCATCTTCCGTCCCCTCGCAAGGAGTGTGGGTGAACCCTGGAGGCTGCAGCGGTGGAGGTGAAGTGCTGGTGCTGGCATTTATTTTAGTTTATTTATTTATTCACAAAGTTAGGGATGGGGTGTGTGTGTGAGTGTCATGATTTTCTTGTATTGTTTTCTTGCTTGGGAAAGGATCTAGTGCTTCTCCTTCCCACCCACCAGCAAACGAAAAGGAAAGCGGGTTATGGTCTGGAGAGCAAACATTTGCTGGCAATTACTCTCTTCTTTTCCCCCACATAGCCCAGTAGGGCACTTTCTGGTGCTGCTGGGGAGATAGAACCAGTGGCAAGTGCTTTCTAGAGCGCTGCAGGTTGCAGCTGAGAGAACTTTGGAAACAAGCAGAGTCTGGGTAGCCAAACGAGAGAGCTGGGTAGCCACCAGCTCTTGTCCTTGTTCAGCAGCTCAGGGCTTTGGGAGGGCTGTGGAGCTGCTTCATCCTCCTGAAACAATCCCATGGAGAGATGGAGGCTGCACCCCAAAAATGGCCTTTTTCCTCCGCTTAGGAATCTTTCCTAAATAGTCTTGTAATATGATTACAGGTTAAGGTAAACCCATGCATTGTGGGGGAAAAGAAGCTGCATCTGTAGTTTAAAAACGATCTCACAAGTGTATTTATGTTTATGTGATGCTTAACTCATGCAGTTTATACACTGTGGGGGAAAACCCACTTGTTAGGCTTGGTATTGATTTTTAAACCCTTCTCTTGTATAACTGTAATATGGATGAAGTACTTTTTTGGATGCTCAGAGTTAACTCAACTTAATAAAATGGACTGAATTGTTCCGAATTAGAGCTCCAGGGTGGAAGGCGAAATATGTAACGCGAATCGAGCGAGGCAGACAGCTGGGATGTGTTCCATCTGCCTCCCGGGTCCTGTGCTTAAAGTCATTGTTCCAAACTCTGGATAAACCAGATATTTTTCTTAAAATATGACATTCAGATTTCTAATAGAGCCAGAGATGAAACTGGCTGAGGTTGTTGCAACAGAAAATATTCCCCTGTGTGATAAAAAGAAGAGCTGAGGATCTTCTTGTTGCAGCCAGAGACAGCTGAGCTCTGCCTTAAGTAGCTGTTCTTGGCGCTCCCCAAGCATTGAGCTGCTGCCCTGGAGCTGCTGGTCTTCAGTGCCAGGAATGTATATAAAAAAAATAATCACAACTTATATCAATATTACGTTATTCAAGTATGTTCCCCCTCAAACATGAAACAGAGCATTAATGACATTTATTTAACCCCCGCCATATTCCAGGGTAGACTTCAGCCTGTGATTAAACTGGAGGGACTTCTGTCAGTTAGGTATTAATCCCGCCTGAAGGAGTTTTAATTGTGACACTTTTCTACTGTTCTTTGTCGCAGAACAAAGCCTCCTTGCAGAAGCATGTCCCGTCCAGGGCAGCAGCCCCAGCTGACCCTTAGGGCCCTGTGTTCTAACATTCTGAAGGTAGCAAAGTGAGACTGAGGCGTAAGCCACCGGCGGAAAACGTGAAGGGTTCACATCAGACTGGGGCCAGACTGAAGGTAATTCTGTCTGGGTACAGCTGAATAAGGGCAATCCCTTTGTCTGGACAAGCTTTGGCCAGCTTAAAAATCTTTTTTCTTTTTTTTTTTTTTTTTTCTGTAAAGAAGCTAAGCTGCTGTGGCCAAGAGGAAAGGTTTGGTTTTTTTTTTTCCTTTTTGGCTTATATAGTTGGTTACACATCAGTGAGATAAAACAGATACCATCAAAGCTTTGGGAGGCCCTGCAGAGACCTGTGCTGAACCCTAAGCAGCCTGGAGAGAGTGAGGTGACCAGGCTCTTGGGGTCAGGCCCAGCAGAACAGGTCGGAGGGAGTTATTCGTGACTTCTGCTGCGATATCCAGGGGAGAGCAAGAGAGACTGGCAGAGGCACGTCCACAGAAATGGAGTATTGTGTGTGACAACATGTGGTTGGGTGGAGGAACTCGCTGCCAGAGAACGTTGTGTGTGAGAAAAATGGCTTGGGCTGAGGAAGCAGGGAGAGAAATTAAGGGGGAAAGTCTAAAATTTCGAACCATGTTGTCCAGGAAAAGAATAGGTGTGTGTGTGGGATGTGGCAGTTTGGTTCTGACTGGGTGGGTATTACAAGCACCTGCAGCTGTAGAAGTCTTTGAAGGCTGTGGACATGTCGGTGTAACTTGAAGTGTCCTCTGCAATGTGGACAGACTCTGTATCTGATTTATGTTCCTCCATACCAACACGACCAAAGTCTTGCCTCTCTGCCTTGCACGCTCCGGCGTGCTGCAAGAGACTGTAAGTATGAGAGAAACTTTTAACTGTATTCGTCCCCTGTATCTTAGAAACCAGAGGGGGACAAAAAAACAAACGCAGAAGTTAGTAATAATTCTCCTCTTGGTTTCCTTCTGAACAACCACAGTTCAGTTCGGGAGTCGAGGACAAGGCTGTGAGGAATGTTTGTTTTGCAAGGGCTGCTGGCAGGCTTCAAACTCTCTGTTGAGAGATAAACACTGAAATCTCAAGGTCTGCATGTTGAGTAAGACTTTGCTTGGGGAGGATTTGCTGTTAGATCTTCTATTCTACGTATAATGAAGTGCCCTTTGGGATCCGGTTTGGGATCTCCGGCTGGGAGAGTCGGCATGAAGTAACCTCTGCTGGATGCCACAGCCTCTCCGCCCGAGCTTTGAGGTGGACATCGGCTCTGTGTGACTGGAGAAAAGTTTCCATTAATCAAAGCTGCAGTGTTGCTCCATTCTCCCGGGCCGACAGGGAGATGTAGTTGAGAGCTGGCAGGAGGCGGCAGGGCTGTTCTTCACTGGCATCTCATCACCAGTCACAGCCTCAGCAGTTCTTACCTACAGAACACCAGTGTTTGGAGATACGGACAGCAGGTGATTCCAGAACCAGCGTGACTTCAGCGTAAAGAGCAGAGGCTGACATATCTCATGTTTAGACCTACGTAAGAAGGGAGGTGTATCAGAAACCCCTCCTGCCTTAGGAATAGATCAGAATAAACTGGCAAAGGCCAGTGTAAACAGAAAACAGGCAGCCTCTGGGGAAAAGAATCACAGGTTTCACACAAAAGCACGTTTTTTATGAGAGTGGTGGTTTCCAGGCAGGTTTAAACAGCACATCTGTGTTCACCTCAGGGGATCAACCTTTGGCTGTGCTCCTGGCATCGGGAGTTTTGCCATGGACTACGGTGGGACAAGGTTTTACTCCTTAGGAAAGACTTAATGCCACTTATCCAAGATCATGCCTGTGCACAGGGTGCAAATGTGCTTGGCCAGAGCAGCAGCTGCAGAGCAACTGGCAGAGGAGCAGAATAACTCCATGAATGAATCAAAAATATATTGCCAGACATTCTCACAGGACATGGGTGGCAATGAAGTTCAAGCAAAGATGATTTGTGGATAAAAGATGGAGGATTTTTTTTTCCCCCTAGTCAGGAAATACGGTATATGTGAGTAGAAATAAAAAGATAAAAAGGGGCAGGTTTGCAAATTTGCTTGTTAGTGACCTGATAATCCTGATTAAGAACTGGAAATTCCTTTCCACCCTGTAATGCAGAGAAGCAAGTCTCATGGTTCTGGTGGCAAAGGCACTGAAACCTTTGTGCCTGAGCAAACTTTCGCTAAATTTCTGCTTCCTTTCATCACATTAAACTGTAGCAGGAGGTAGCTGTGAGAGCCTCCATTCCACCCGCAGAGGACTGAGGTTTGAGGTGTTCGTGCTGTGAAAAGACATGAGTCAAGTGATCTCTGGGGATGTTCCTTTCAGGAATTTACACCTGTATAAACCGAGGACCAGCTGGACAGACAGCACTGTCTCCCATGTAATGAGCTGGGATCAACCTGAGCAGCTTGGAAGGCGTTAGGATAGCCATCACCTCACCCTGCCAGCCGGCCAGCATTAGGCCGAGACGGAAGAACATCAGGGGAAAGAAGCTATTTTGGCTGCTTGCCCAGACCGGGAGAACTCCCATCCTACAGCTAATAAACAGCTGGGGACTCGGTCTTTTAAAAAAGAAAATGCAGCATGTCTTTGTCTGAGTGTGGTATACAGATCATCACCTGCACAGAGGCAGAAGGAAGTTGTGGTTTAAAACCCCAAAATAGCAGATACCATAAAGAGCGATCTAAAGACGGTGGGAGGTTGTGAAGTGTCCTGTAGCTCGTGGCTGGGTCATGGCTGTGCCTGCCACCAAGGCATGGACAGTATCCACATTAGTGCTCTGGGTCTGGGGTAGACTTCCCTTCGGGCTGCAGAGAGAGCAGCTGGTTGGACATTGCTGTGTTGGAAATGCTCCATTTGCTCACATTCCTGTGAGGAGCGACTTCAGGGTGTCTCCTGAGAAGTCCTCTGCAGAGCACACCCCCAGGCACTTCCCGGATGCTGCAAGCAGAAGCTGGCCATCTCCTGTATGGCTTCAGCGACCAAATGTGTTAGAATTGCGACCAGTTCTCAGGAGCTTTATCTCCCCCTCTCCTCTCTTCTTCTGAAAGTTGCCACATTTTGTCCAAGTCTGCCCTAAAATAAAGAGGGGATCTGGGCCACCAGGATGATACTGGTTGGAAAGCTGGTGCCAGTACAGACTGTTGTCTGGTAACTCTTTCTGGCATGCTTTGGTGGAGCTGTATGGAGGAAAACTTGTATTTAATCCATAGCTTTTCTCACAATCCCCTCTGCCTTTGTATTATGATATTGAGGTGTTTTAGTACTGGGTAAGAAAAGCTTTCTTCTCTTGAAAAATTCATTTGTCTTCGTTTTAGAGTAGCACTCACCCAAAAGACTCTTGCTAAATGTTTGTGGTATATTAGAGTTCTTTGAAGACAGAAAGGAGTAGAGATCAGAAGCACCTGGATTTAGCGTAGGATCCCTGAGGTAATGTTATTTTTCTCCTTAAATTAGTGTTTTATTTAAAGATAATAAATGCCTGGCAGCATAAAGGCAGTGAAACAACAATTAATGCTGTAAACTTCTAGTCTTGTCAGTTAATTTGGCCTCTCTGTGTGCTAAAGCATACAGGAAATAAACATTATTGCAAACCACAGGAGCCTTGTGCAACCCTTGTCTGAGCGTTTAACCCCTTCCTCAACCAGAGTTCAGCTCTCGGCAGATGAACGGAACCAAACACGTTTTTCCTCCCTGCTTTCCCTGCTACGAAGGGCTCCTCTTCGCCAGCACAAATCCACGGATCCCGAAAAATAAACCACCCCAGCCTGGGGTGGTGCGGGCTGATCTCAGGCTCTTTCCTCAGCCTTTGTCCCCGGAGTCTGGAGTTTCAGGGTGGAACGAGGTGTATGTCGTTCACGACAACCACCACTTTTCGCAGGGTGTAGTTGCTGCCAGCGTTGCGTGGACCACAAAGACCTGTCCTGGACCTCTGTGTGCAAATGAAGATAAAGGAGGAGTGATGACTCTGGCTGAACTCAGAACCTGACAGTGGTGGCAAGGCCCAGACTTTAAGGACTTAAAGCTCTTTTTTTAAAGCTTCTAGAGCAAGTAGTCAGGTTTTTGGTGACTCCCTTGATGCCTTTTCCCCTGTTTTTCTCAGCCACGTTGAGAACAAAGTTTGGAGTACCTGGAGATATGTCATGTCCCGGAGAGTTTTCTGCATCTCATGTGATACTGAGCCCGATGCTCCTGATGGAGATGAGTCTTCTGTGTGTTAAATTGGTCGTATGGACAGTGGGTAAGGCCTGTCCGTGAGGTTGGGCTGTGGTGAATCTGGTACTGCTTATAGAAACAGCCAGGAGGGGTCCCAGACCCCCATAACAAAGGGAATAAGAGTGGTTTGAAG
>NW_010419607.1:0-19610 GCF_000710305.1 Buceros rhinoceros silvestris | reverse complement strand
TGCTGACTGACAGCTTGGGAGAAGGAGCTCTGAGAGGCGAAGGGTGCGATCAGAATTGTTGGAGAAGTCTGCGACAGACCTAGCTGAGACTTAAGAACTTTTCTTCCACCGCTCCTGTGTTGGTGGTGTTCAGGAGTTAGGTGAGTTTTATACTGCTTTGGGGGAGGAATGGGTCTGTGATGTTTTATTTAACCCTGCGCAGTCCGGATGCGGTGACTAGGCGTGCGTTAGACGTCTAGGCTGATCCAGCTTGCCAAGCTCCCAGTCTGCTGCAGGAAACAACTGTGCCTAATAAATGAGGAGTTCATATTCGGCTGTTGCTTATGCTTTGTTAACGGATGACCGAGATAATGGAGCCTGTATTCCCACAGTAGGAAGCCTTCTTGCTGTTGGTTTTGGACCAGACGAGCAGTTTTCAGGCTTATGAAAGTCAAATGCCACAAAATTAACTTCGAAAATTGCCAAGGGTCAATTTATTTCGTATTGTAATGGTGGTGTTTTCCTTTTGATTATGGCTGTTCTGGGTGCTGCGATGCTTCGTGGATGGTGTCAGTGCATGTGTTTAAAGCCATGGCTTTGCTATACATCAGTGTTTCTTTACGTTCTCACCCAAAACAAGGAGGTCTGGGTCTGGAAGCTGCGTTTATATGGGCCAGCTTCAGTAGTGTCATCACAAAAGAACTAGAAAAAAATTCTGATATGTGAGTATTTGCACTTGCAAATCCTTTCTGTTGCTGAATGAAGCACAGGCCTGGGGCAGGAGTGGCCTGAGGCCACGGTTTGCTATATGCTATATGTCAGTGGGTGTTGCTGCTGGGAGAGGCACTCCTGCATCCCCCGCCCTGGGCTTTGCCTTCTGGTGGCACAAGCGTCCACGTGTCAGCATGTGGAGCCGGGTTGAGGCCCCCCAAACCAATGGCTGGAAATGTTTCTGCAGCTCAGAGCTCCACATAGCTGCACCAGGGCAAACACTGGTGCAAGAAGGGGCGAATGCACGCTCAGAGACAGGCCTTCAAGGAGATGGTCTCTACCTGTAACCCTGCTTTACCCAGGCCGAGTGTATATGGTCCCTCCCGGGTACCCAGACCCGGTGCTGGAGGAGGCGAGGTCGGGGAGCAGCCTGGGCAGAGTCCCTGCACAGGGACGGGGGGATTCTGCGACTGGAGGAGTATGGGTGGCTGTGTTTCAAGCTGCTGCCAGCCAGTGCCCAGTGAACTCCAGGCTGCTTCAAGGGCAAAGTTCATCCTTAATCAAACAGGGCTCCTGATGGGGCTGTTTGCAGAAGGGAGGGGAGAACTGGGAGAGGGGAGAATTGTGCTGCTGTCACTCGTCCTGGGGCCGCAGGGGCCTGAAACCAGCATCAGCCAGGAGTTAAGCAGCACTCAGGCACCCCCCCGTTCTAAATCAAGCACGGATCCTTCCATTTGAGAGAGGACAAGTCTGACACCTCTCCAGATCTGAAACACCTCGCCCAGCATTCAGCAGTTGGAAGCTGTTTGCATTCACCATGTTGCCGTGCTCAGGCTGTTCAGTTGTCTAGAAAAAGCACAGAGCAAGGTTTGGTGCCTCTTCTAGTAACAGCTCTAACACTGCCAGCCCCTGGTGTGACTTCTTGGGTTTTAACTCCTCTCTCACCCAGCTGCTGTGGCTCTTGAGAAAGGGGAATGCACAGTGTCACCCTCCTGTCCATTGCAGCTAAAAGAGAGAGAGATATTCTTCTGATTTGGTGGCTCCAGCAGGAAGAGAGGTGGATTTTCCGCTGACAGAGATGTTTTCATGGGCTGGAACAAAATGTGAAGTTTATTAAATGGTACTTTCATACATTGTCTTCAGGTGTTCCTGATGATGAGATGTTCTGCGTTAGAAACCCAGGAGCATCACTAGAGTCCTTTGTCAGGCAGGTACAGCAGGGTGAATGGAGTCCTGCCCCAATCCCCTAGTGCCTGGCTATTATTTAAGAGCAGAATTTGACCTAAGCTGTGATAATATGTTCATCCTTAAGGGGCCTTCATAGAAAGTAAACTTAAATCACATTAAAAAGTCATCAGAGCTTCATTAGACAGCGCTGCTGCTGCTGCTGCTGACATTGCCAGAAGCTGTGAAGATGTAGCTAAGGAAATGTTACCTGTCCTCATACTTGGGTAATGGGTGAAGGGATCTGCGCTTGGCCATACCGCAGGAAAGCAGCTAAAGAGCCATGCACTGTGGTGCAGCCAGTCAGGGCTGACCTGTGTATGGCCTTTTAGAATTGTTCTTGTTAGAATTTGGCTGTAATAGAGCTATGGTAGGGCTGACTGTGTGGCACATCTGGCACAAAACTAGCGACATGCAGAAATGCTGCTGCAACGTCCAGCTCAAATCCTGTGGCCCTTTACAGGAGGGAATTGATACTGTTTGAGTCCAGGTGCTTTGACTGTTCATATCATGCCATGCTGACAAAGGGGAACTTCTTACAGATTTGCTTCCAGCAGCTGCTCTTGTGATGATGCCCACAACACGACTAAGGGGTTGCTTCATGCACTCCAGCCTCCAGTTTCATGGGTGGATGTCTGCTTTTGGAGGTACCAAGTGACAAATGCTCCACATCACTGTGTATTGTAACTGTAAATCATTGAATCACAGGCTGGGTTGGGTTGAAGGGGCCTTCAAAGCTCCTCCAGTCCAGCTGCCTGCAGGGAGCAGGGACATCTGCACCCAGAGCAGGGTGCTCAGAGTCCCAAGGGCCAACCTGGCCTGTGATGGTGCCAGGGATGGGGCTGCTCCCACCTCTCAGGGCAGCTTGGGCCCACCACTCTCAGCATCAACAATCTCTTCCTTCTCTCTAGTCTGAATCTCCCTCTTTTAGATTAAACCCACCAGCTTTTGTCCTGTCCCAGCAGCCCCTGCTGAGAAGTCTGTCCCCATCTTTGTGACAGGCCCCTTTGAGTACTGGAAGACTGCAGTAAGGTCTCCTCGGAGAGAGATGCCCCGTCATTCAGGCACACGTGCACAGTGTAGAGGCACCATCCAGCTGGGTGCTCAGCACGGCCCAAGCCCTTTCAGAAACGCTAAGCCTGTCTGTGTTACCTCCACCCTTGATGCTGTTTCACAGCGTAAGTGAACACGTGAGATCCTGTGTTTAGCGTTCTCCTGTGCTGCTGAATGGAATGAGGCTGAGATGATTTTTCTGAGTTAGTATCTACCTAAGGCTGATTATGTGACTTTATTCTTTCCTCTGGAGCAATGAGATTTCTTATTTTTTTGTAAGTAATTCCTTGAACTTGAACAGCCAATCAGTGACATGGCAGTTAGACCCCGCTCAGCTGCTTCACTGGGCTGGACCAAGCTGGGCAGCCTGGCCTGTGTTACTGGCTGAACTCTCCAAAGCAGGCGAAGGGGGCTAAAAGCCCAACTCCCACTGGGGATTTTATTCTCTTTGCAGTCTGGGTCAAAGAGTAACTAACAGTGAGTGAGAGTTGAGTCCACAAGGGCTCTGTGGAGAATCCAGATCCCCAGGACTTTAGTGCATGGAGGTGACGTGAACCTTCGTGTTTGGTTCCTCTGGTAGGAAAATCCTTGTTGAACGTCCTCGGATCTTTGCATTTGGGTTTTGTTGCTGTGGGATTAAACTAATTTTTAGGCCTTGGGCTATTGAATGCGTGTGGTGACAATGACATTCTAATCCATAAGAGAAGCTTTTCTTTTTGTTCTTATGAATCAGCTTTTCCATTTATGTAACTTTCTACAGTTTCTGGAGCAAGCTGTGGTCTTGTTTTGGGAAATACTGGCTTTGTCCTTTGTTCTGGTTCTATTTGTGGCTTGTGCTGCAAAATCCTTATGCCTGGATAATGCCCCTTTGCAGACAGACCATGTGCTTCCAGACGTGATCCAACCTCCACGTTTGGTTGCAAAACCCTTTTGGTAGCCTGGAATTTTCCTCCAGCCCTGCTCTTGCATGGTGGTCCTTCTGCCTCCTTTCACCCCAGGACTTCTTCCTGCTTTTAAAATGTGTCTTCCAGAACCACACGTGAGAGATGGGACCCTGGCTGCTGCTTTTGTGGTGAGCCAGAGGCCGTTCCCTCCTGCCCCAGGTCAGGCTGGCGTGTGGTGCTAAATGCAGCCCCGGGGCCGGGCTGGTGAGTGCCCAGTGGTGAGAACCTAGTCCAAGTAAACTGTTTTTAAGCTGTTGGGGGCAAACCGCATCAAGAGAGGGCTGCTGTAGCAGCTCTGCAGGATACATGTTGGTACACCACAGGCTTCTCCAGAGGGCCCTGGAGGGAGAGAGTGAGGACATATGGAGCCCATCTGGACACTGCCTCATTTCTGCAAAAAAAAACCCAAAACAGCCTAAGTACAGCAGGAACTTTTCCAGCCTCCTGCATTTGATGTCGGTCACATAAGTTCATGGTGGTTTTGCTGTGTTCGTCCTCAATCTCCTTCCTTACAGACCAGAAACTGAGCACTGAGAGCACGATGTCATCGCTCAGCTGAAAATAGCCAAGACAAAGCAGTGGTTTGAGTTCTGTAATGATAATTGCCCAGATCTAAAAATAGGTAGAAGTCCTACCAGGCAGAGGGAGACAGGAGTCACTGGGAGATGCCTCAGAGACAGCCTGCAAAGCTGTGGTCAAGCAGCTCATTGCTGTAGGTGCCCACAGGTTTCCACCCCATCTGCAGCGGATGGTGGCCACCAGCACCGCCACAACTGGCACCTCTACATTTTAAGCTATAATATGGGGAGGGGGAAAAAATCTGGCTTGTTCATATGAATAAAACCAACAAAAAGACTTTATACAAAAAAATGGCTCCTTGAATATTGCAGTAAAAGCAGAGAACGCTCTCGTGGAGGCCAGGCCCAAGGCTGCTCGGAGGTGTTTTGTCTTGGAAGGGAGTTCTGCTGTGGAGTCCTGGGGGTGGAGACCAGGCTTGGGGGGCCGTCAGGAATCCGTGACATTTAACTGCAGAGCTGAGCTGCTGCTGTGTAACTCCTACAAACTATGTTGTACTGGGGGGCGAAACCACAAGCATTCTGCACTTAATTTGCAAGTATTCGCTTCTGCGTTAGCAACTCGCATGGGGAAGGCAGCAGCATTTTAGAAATTAAATGAGAAATGTTAAAAAAACCCCAAACACCCAACATTTCGTTACGTTCCAACAAGCGGCAGTGAATCGCAGCAGTGCCATAGCAGCAGAGGTGGTGGTGCTGCCCTGCTCTCTCCTGAGCAGCAAACCACTGCCTGGATGCTCCCACTTGACTGCCGGGAGCAGGGGACAGTGCTGCTGGCTGAGTTCTTACGCTGCGTTTTTTCCTGTTTAAATTGGAGCTCGTCGATCTTCAGAGCGAACCAAACTGTCTGAAGAGCTTGGTTACAGGTCTGGCTGCGAATGGCAGCATTGCCTGGGGGTTTGAACTTTTCCGCCTCTCTGCACAAAGCTGATATCCCCTGTTGTTTAAAGAATTGCCCCTCTGATGATGAAAGAACTTGTTAAAATCATCAGTGGCTCAAAATACAACCGCTTTAGTGATGTGGTTGTGTTTCCTTATCTAGAGTCCAGAAGGCTGGAACTGGAAATGGTTAAAAAAACCCTTTTAGAGCTGGTTTTGTCTTTAAACTAGATGGAGAAATGTAGAAGATCTCGATCCGCTGTAGGGTGCTGCTTCTCTGCTGTCCTGACACTGGACTTGGTTGGGAGAAGCTGCTCAGGTCACGTATTCCACCGGAGCTGGATGCTGCAAGTGATGATAGAATCATGGCTGGGGATTTATAGGAAATCTCTTTAAAGTTCTTTTAAATCCTTACAACAATGTATGAGCCATTTAATCGCATCTTTGGGGGATGGTTTTTTTCCTACGTGGAGGTCAGGACACGGGACCCACAGAAATGGTGGTGAATGCCCCGTGCCGAGTGCCAGAGCAGCAGAGCTGCAGCCACGGTACCGGCACAGGGAGGTTTGTTGTGTGATCAAAACAGCAGCACTCAGTCTGTAGCTGTAAGGTTACTTCGTATTCCAGTGGTCCATTCTGTCTCTGGAACAGACACTGAAAGCCAAACCGAGGTGAAAATGGATTAATTTGGTTACATGTCTCCATCCCGCCACCTCTTCCGGGGTTTTACCCCCAGCTCCATTTTGCTCATTCCCATCTGCTCCTGCCCTCAGCCTCTTTCCTTCTTCATAGTTGTCTCCCCCTCCCTGTCCATGATTTCTCTGTTACTCTTGTGCTTTTGTGTCCATCCCGGAGTCCTGCCTCTCCCGTGCTGGTCCCCCAGCTCCAGGGCCCTGCCACAGCAGCCTTGCTCTGGGCTCCCCAACTGCTGTGCTGGTTCCAGCTCTCCGCTGCGCTGCAGAATGTGTCAGGAGCACACAGTATAAACAAGGATTGTCGTGTTTGCAAACTGTGCTTGGCTGCTGCTCACGGGCCAGAATAGCTTTAGACACAAGTTGTTTGCTCAGGACGAGGTGCGGTATCTGGAAAGGCTCTGGCTGGTGTCCGCACCCAGTTGGCAACTGGGAGAGGCTTTTTTGGGAAGCGAGTGCTGCACGTTGACAGCAGCATCCTGAAGAAAGGCTTCTTGCACCTTCCCAAACATGGGCAGCAGGAACCATCTTCCAGGCTCTTGTCCCAAGGAGACGAAGACTGAAGCCGCAGCAGGCATCTCTGGCTCTATTTTAGACCCTTCCTGTGGTATTCCAGAGATTAATAGAAGGTTTCTAAATAAAATCCCATAAAGTAGGGGGATCTGGCAGCCTGTCTGTCCTGCCCAGCGGTTGGTGCTGTGTTTCTCTGGAGCATTTAATGCTCATGGGTAAGTGCTTGTCATTGTGGTCAGGCTTGTCCAAGGAGCCAAGAGGAAGACGTGGCCTCTTCATCTTCCAACTTGTTTTTTTTTTCTTTGGTCAGAAAACTAATTTGTTGAGCTAATATTACTTATGCATCGGCACCAGCTTCTTGCTTTTCTTTCTATTCATCATGTTGATGCACCATCTCAGTGGCTTTGCTGGTCTGGCCCTGTCAGAGCTGGTGCTGCAGGGGAGGCCTGGCTGGGCGGGGTCTGCCTGTGAGACCGACCTGAGCTGCTGCCAGGGTATGTGTATGGCCAGGAGGCAGTCGAATAGTAAAAATCATTTAAAAAATAATGAGGCTTCTTGAGGCAACTGAATAATAAAAACCATTTAAAAAATAACGAGGCTTCTCAGGAGAGCAAGATGCTGATTCCTGACCAGCTTTGAGGTCTTGTTTTATGTGGCAGAGTGTGTAGTTTAACAGTAGATGGGGGTAAAACCTTGGGTTTCTTAAAAATTCTGGGACATCTCAAAGGATATTCTCACTAAGCAGCATATTTTGGACAAGTTGAGGGCCTGAGACTAATGAAAACTGGCTGGATCTGTACTTCACAGATGGAGGGAAGTGGTTAATTAAAATATAAACTAGTTCGGAGGAAAAAAAAGTCCATTTATTCCCAGGTCAGTATGTTGCCTTAGGTGCCAACCACTGGTGGAGAGGTCTATGCTTACAAAGGCCTTTCCCTTGTTTTAGTTCTCCAGGATAGTTCCTGGAGGAAGTGCTCAGGTTTTTTTCTCTCTGAGCTGTGTGGCACCATGGAGAAAAACTTCCCCTGCCTGCTCCCACCTGCCGTGACCTCCATTGTTAAAGGCAAGCGGAGAAACCTCTTACCAGGAGATTGGATTCTCTGTGAAATGTTTTCCTCTACAGCCTGTAACATGAATCATTTCCTCGGGGTGGGATTAACTTGTCCATATTTATTTATTTTTAGCCATGATGAAAATTAGCGAATGCCCAGCAATGTTCTTTTCGTTAAGGGTACAGGGGTGCTGGGTGGTGGCGTTCAGCAGCTCCTCTGCTGATGTGTGAGGAGGAATTACATGGGCTCCCACAGCCCTGGGCAGCAGCTGCCCTGCTGAAGGTGGGAGCATGTTTTTCCTCCGTGGGGAGAGCAGGGTCAGTCCCTTTGCACTATGCTGAGCTGGATGCAGAGGGAGATCTGTCTATCTAGGCTTTTTAACAACAATCCAGTCCACCCAAGGTCGAGTTTAACCTGAACTGGTTCCCTGTCGTGGCTGGTCACACAGCCAGCAGAGACGACTCCCCCGGAGCTGCTGAAGAACAGGTCAATGGATTACTAAAGACTGCCATGACTTGGCTGTCTCCTCTGTGGAGACACCAGGCCCTGCTCTCCCAACTGCACCCTTCCAGGGCACCGCTTCTCCTGCACTAAAACCTCCCTCCAGCTCCTGGGACAGCTCCGTGCCCTGGGGATGCAGAGCCGGGGGCGCAGGCACCATATTTGGCTCTCGGCTGGCTGTGCCCTGACCTCGCCGGGAGCTGCCTCTGTTCCCTTGGCCGTATATGGAGAGGCTGGTCGGGGGGCAGGGGCCGGCTTGGATTCGAAGCACAGGCCCCATATTTGGCTCTCGGCTGGCTGTGCCCTGCCCTCGCCGGGAGCTGCCTCTGTTCCCTTGGCCGTATATGGAGAGGCTGCTCGGGGAGCAGGGGCTGACTTGAATTAGAAGCAGCGCAACATCTGTATGAAGCGCTGCTTTTGTTGCATTGAGCTAACGAGGCTCAAGCCAGGCCTTGGTCTGGTGTTGTAGTGAAGGGAACAATTCAAAGAGAACAAATTTCCCATTAAAGCCCATTTTTTTTTTTTGTTTGCAAGGATAAACATGGTTATAATTTCCTTTCTGGTGGTAAAGTCATGCAGAGGAAGAACAGAGCACAACCAGAACATCTCTCTGTCAGGAATTCAATAATTCATATATGACAGTAATAAAACCCACCTTTCCTGTAAAAGCCAGCACAGTCTTGGCTGCACAGATGCTGCTTTTCACTTGGGTGCTGTGTGAGCTCACGGAAGATGGGCTGTGTCTGGGCTGAGATCTCATCCAGCCTGCGCAGTCGGTCCCCTGGGACTTCTTGAGACGAGCAGGGTCAGGAACATGGGCTCGTGGCTCTCCAGAGACTGTATCCACCACTAAAACCTGGAGTGGAGCAAAGATATTGGTTTGGGGTTTTTTTTGTCCAAAGAAACATGAGCCAAAATTGCTTTAGTATCTTACTTTTAGCGCCAACTCAGCGAGGTCTCTGTCGGGAAGTCCCACGGCAAGGGCCGTGGCCAAAACTGTGGGCTCTGGGATGGGTGAATTCAGCCTGTGCTTCCAGGGGCACGAATGAAGCAGGTTGTACCTTCAGTGGCCCTCTAGCAAACTTCACTGCACCTGGAAAAGCAGCATTCCCCCCCAAAAAATGTAAAGGCGACACAGCCTCTGGAGGGGACTGCTCACACCTCTGCTTGTGGCTGGAGACCCTGAACCTTCACAGCTCTTGGCTGTGTACAGGGACAGTGTCTCTAGACTTCAGCCTGTTAGGTTATACAGGAGTCAAAGCAAGGCTCAGATGTGTCTCTTTAGAAGATATCTTTATATTCTAAGAATTTTCATGCCGTTTCCATTTTCCACCTGTCTCGCACCCCCTTGTTCCCACATTGAACCCTGGATTTGTTTAATAGGCAGCAGAAAAATTGGCTTGTACTGATTTTGATGGCTTTCTCTCCCTCCGTCCCTCTTTTGTGACAGATTAAAAAGCAGCAACAAGATGTGTTAGGTTTCTTGGAAGCCAACAAAATTGAATTTGAGGAAAAGGATATCGCCGCCAACGAGGAGAATCGGAAATGGATGCGTGAGAACGTCCCTGAAGACAGCCGGCCAGCGAGTGGGAACCCGCTGCCGCCCCGGCTCTTCAACGACAGCCGCTACCTCGGGGTAAGCTTTGGCGCCAGCTCTCCCGCTCTGCTCGTCCCACTCCTTACCCGCTGCCATAGCCTGTGGTCGCTGTCGTATCAGCAGGGAAGCACGTGGCCAGCTGTACACTTGATGTGCAAACCGGGAAGGTGGTAGACATTTATTCCTCCTCCTCTTGGTCTTTTAATAATCATTGGTTTTTGAGTACTCCAGTTCCGCCACAGAGGAGGGATTAAAAACAGAATCTCCTGGAACAGGCCTACCACCACCTTGCAGTGTATATATATTTTTTTCCCTTCTCATGGCTCTGAAGGTTTACAGGGCTTTTAATTGTCATGTTCATCGTAATCGTGAACTAACGCTTCGCAGAAATCTGACCCTGTTGCACCAACCTCTTGTCCTGTAACAAGTTCAGAGGGCTGCTCTGCTCTGTCTATCTGTTTGCCGATACGTGCGGAGCCCAATTCACTCTGAGGTCTGTTCATCTTCCAAAAGAAGGGGTGTCTGCCATGATCACCAGCCAGTTTTCTGATCCTTCCTGGCATCAGGTTTTGGGTACCGCTTGCAGAATGAAGGCTGTTGCGCTCCACTCACTCCAGTGCCTTGAACAGATTAAAACTCATGCTGCAAATACAATTCCTACTTGTCATTATTTTAATGCTCGATCAAAAGGAGGTTGCCCTGAAGCACTTCTAGTCCTAGGCCATGCTTGGATGATTATTAGATTAACTGTTAATTTTATTTTTAAAACTTAACGTCATCTGAAAAGAACTCGCAATCCACATTCCTCCAGTGCTGTGTGTCGGTCTCTAAGTCATTCTGCAGCCTGGTCCTGACCTGTAAAGTGTGTGAGTCAAAACCTGCTGGTTCTGGACCTTGGCGAGGTGATTCTGTGGCTGCTGAATGAAATTATTCTCAATGCTCGTTCTGGGACAGGAAGAGAAGAAGCTGTGAGCACCTAGAGCTGCTCAGAGCCACTCCCAGTATATCACCAACCATAACTCCACCAGTTTGGAGTGGAGTCCTTTTGGGGAGAGCAGTGTAGCTGCTTCAGACCCATTCATGCCATGGGCTTATTTCATCCCAGAAATTTTGGTTGATGGCTCTTTGAACGTTGGGAGCTCAGTCAGTTTGTGTAGCTGGATTCACGCTGAGCTTTCAGGACAGCCAAAGTTAATTCTATCCCCACACACTTGAACCTCCTTGTGTCTTTATCTGATCCATCTCAGACATGAACTTCCCTGTTTGTTTCATCTGATGCAGCATAACTGGCAGAGGAGTGAGCAAATGGCCTTTTGTTGGCCCGTGTGCAGCAGAACACTGTGGCTGTAGCTGCTGCGTGAGCTGGCAGGAGCCCTGCTCCTTAGTCGTGGGCGTTCCTGGCCTGGGGGACGCTGCGAAGCAGACAGACAGACTATGCACCAGCAAGATAAACAGCCCCTTTGTTATCAAGCTTTTCATGCAGTGAAAAGCTTCAGGGAGGATTTGACATAATCGAGCACATTTTGACCAAACTGGCACCCGAATGCTGCCTGTACAAATAACTTGACATCTCTAGTCTCTGGGCAGTGTGAATCCTGTGCTTCCCACTGTGTCCCTCCTGTGCTCCTGTGCCTTCTATCCCTGCTGCCACAGCCTGTTCTGAGAGCTGCCCCTGCTCTGAACACGCTACTGCTTTCAAACAGCGACTGCTGCTTCTTCGGCTTCGCCTACCAGGCAGGCAGGCGGGCCAAGCAGCGTGCCCTTAACGGCAGCTCCCCTCCCTGACTTCAGCCCCAGTTGCTCTGAGCTGCTGCCTGGCCTCGGGTTTTGCAGCCAGGACTCCTGCATCGAAACATTCCCCAGCAGAGCTGGAGGAAGCTGGTTCTGTTGCATCAGTTAAAAAGGGAGGTTTAAATTTAACTTTTAAGAGTTAATGTCTGTTGTTGCACTGTTGCCATTGCTGATGAGTAATCAGCAACAACATCTGGGGACACCAGTGGTGTTCCTGGTGACAAGGGACGGGCTCAGCCACTCCTACAGGAAGGAATCCATGCCAGACCAGTGACACCAGCTACCTTGCTGTGGAGGCTGTTCCTCTGGGAAAGGTGGAAGCGCCTCAAGATGCTACTGATACTGAAAGTCCCGGCTTGTCGCTTCTCAGGCAGCAGTGTCAGAGCTGCTGGTCAGTGGCCGAGGTGACACTTTGCTTTGCAGTCAAACACAGGAAGCAGTTTGCTGGGTGTGGGTTGGGTGACACCAAACTGAGCTGTGATAATTTCTAGTGATTCATGCTTTGTCTCTTGTTTCCACCCTGCTCCCTGACCCCCCGGTGAAGGACTACGAAGCTTTCTTCGAAGCGCGAGAGAACAACGCGGTCTATGCATTCTTAGGCTTGACTGCGCCTCCCGGTTCAAAGGTAGGTGTGGGCGTTCCTCATCCTAACCTGCATTTTACACCCTGTTCTCCTCTGCTCATAGGATATTTTAGGTGTCCTGTGGTTGACCCCAGTCAGTCCACCTGCCAGTCTGATACTCAGTCTCCAGGGACTAGCTTTCAGGCTTCAACATCACAGCAACTCGCTGGTGTTGTGTGCCAGTTGATGTGGAGGACGCTGTGTTCCCTGGAGGCATCTTCCTCCCTCAACCGGAAGATACTCCATGCTTGGTACAGGTGCTCTCTTGGTGTCCTCACTGCAGAGCCACCACCCTGCTCCTCCTGAAGTTCACGGAAAGGTTTTCATTGCTCTGGAAAGAAGAGCTGGGCCAAGGTCTTCACTAGTAATAGTTGTCTCATACCATTGGATTTATTTTTTTATAGAAGGCTCTGGGAGCAAATGGAGGAGTAGTTAATACTACTGTATT
This sequence comes from Buceros rhinoceros silvestris, assembly GCF_000710305.1. Lineage (NCBI taxonomy): Eukaryota > Metazoa > Chordata > Aves > Bucerotiformes > Bucerotidae > Buceros > Buceros rhinoceros. The sequence goes on along the minus strand of NW_010419607.1, from coordinate 7,029 downwards.
AACTGTAGATTGCGCAGGAAATCCAAATGAAAAAAATAGTCACAAACCCAAAGAATTATCTCAGTTCAGTGACAAAACTTAATTCATGTGAAATTTTGGTGAGATTTTTGTGCTAGAAAATACCTTGAAACTGGAGACACTGTTTTTGAAATAGTGTGGTCTTGCTTCAGAGTCACTTTTTCCTCCAGCTTGTTATCTGAAGCCTTGTTTTCCTTTGCCAATTACCAACTCAGTTGCTGCTTTACGGGTGCAATGGGCTGGAATTCTCCTTTTGATTTTGATAGGACAGGACAAGCCTGCTTTATACGTTTCACTTGACAGCAGCAGGATCCTCCAGGTCACTTCCAGCTCTCTTGTGCCAGTGGATAAACACGCCGATTCCTTTCAACTTTATTCATGTGAGAGCTGAAGGTCAGGCTGAGCACATCGCTAAGAGACCTAATTTTAAAGGTGGATGGAGATCCATCAGTAGCGAGCGTTATGAGATGTGTGTCAGACTGAAGCAGTTTTGGGAGCCAAATTAATTTCTAGCAGTAGCTCCACCAACATGAATGGTGTAGTGAGGCAAAACAGAGAGCTGCAGAGAGCAAAACCCATGACACGTGTTGCAGCATCACACGTGGCCGGCGTCAGGGGGCCAAGCCGCAAACACCGCAAGTCAGGAAAATCCGACTAGATTTCTCGGTACATCTGCACAGCACTGCACAGAGCGTGCAGGATGGAGCCAAGGAGTGAGAACACAGCCCTGAGACCCCGGCGAATGGGAAGGGCTGTGCATTTCCCCTCCAGGGAGCACGGTGGTACGGGTGAGATGCTGCTGCTGTAATGGGTGACGTTTAGGAGCATTGCCGCGTACCCAAGCTGCCGGAGTGAGGAGTGGTCTGCATGGCTGCAGGTTGCTCTGGTCTGTCCTAAGGATGCTGTGATTCCGTCCTCACCTGAGGAGAAGGGGACTTTAAAAGGAGTTGTTACAGGGCACTTGTGCTCTGCTGAGTTTTCACACTGCTCACTGCAGCTTGGGGAGGTGGGTTTGAGCTGCTCTGCATGAGCAACATGGTGCCCAGCACATTCTACTGCTGCTCTGACTTTTGGTGCCCATCCCACCATTACATGATGTCGAATCAAGTTGCTGCTGCTGCTGCTGCGGAGGAGGAGGAGAAGCTGGTTTGTCTGCTGAACTTGGCATTTACAGCGTAACTGCGTCCAGCTTGGATATAATCTCGTAGTTAATGACATTGCATCTGCCCCTGCTGCTACATTGAATGGAAGGAGTCTGGGATCAACCTGCGTGCGATTGTGAGAAAGGACCTTGACAGCACACCAGCAATGGGCATTATGAGAGACTGGGGAAGTGTTTGACTCTGAAGGTGCAGAGTCAGTGCTGAACGAGAAGTGAGCGTGGGAAATGCAAGGAACTAGTTCCTGAGCCCTGGTGCTTTGGTTTATGCTTTGGGCACTGCGAGTACAGCTGGACCTACAGAACCCAGGAAAGGCTGGCATTCATTTATCTTAAATACCTCCGCTGCAAGCAACGTGGGTGGTTTTAAAGGGAGAGGGTTCCGTGAGTTAAGGGCTGTGATGAATTATTTAAGGGCTGAGCATGCTCTGTGAAGAAGAAATAAGGAAAAGTATGATGGAGGGACAGCATCAGGTGTGAAACACTGAGCTGTTCCCAGGTAGCTTCCAAGGAAGTGGCGTTGAACCTTCCAGATGAAGAGTTACCCCTACCTACTTTCCTGGGGATGAGGGAAATCCCAGGGATCTTCTCCAGCTTACCACTGCCTGTTAGGAAGAGAAGTACTTTGTCTTGTGTTTTTTGGAAGACAAAAACCCCAGGAGCTAGACGTCACCTCTCTAGTGCCCACAACTGGTAGTGGGGTTGGTACAGAGCTGAGGGAACCGCCTCCTCTTTCTTACCGTTCGAAGAACCACTTGTCTGTTAGAAAACATCCTTGTTTTTTTCCAGGCTTTGTAGTTGGTTTTAATCTTCCCTTCATTCTTCACCTGCCTTTTCTGCCGTGAATGGATAGCATGCCCTCACACCATGATGATATCCCGGCTCTGCTCTTTGACCCGCAACGTGCAGCTGGAGGAGCGGAACGCAGCGCGGCAGAGCGGTGGGCCTGAGCCAGCGGGCCCAGTGAGGCTGTTCCCACGCCCCTGAGTTAAACGGCAGCTTGGGCAGCCAGCCAGGAAAACCAGAGATCCACCACGGCGCAGCTGAGGGAGATAGGTGTGGTGCTTCCTGCCCTGCAGGCTGGGGTCGTCCCCTGTGTCCCCTCTTCCAGTCTCCTCAGAAATTCCCGTCCCAGTACTTCCTCCTCTTGTTTGTGATTCATTTAGCATCCTGGCTCACGTTAACGATGATACTGTGGAATCTGTTACCTTCAGTATTTCTACACAGTCACAAAAGCAAACAGCTCCATTACATGAAAATTGAGCTTAGCAGATGTCAAACTTTTTCCTTTAAAGTAGCCCCCCACCCTGGGGTGCTGCAGTGAGTGCACTGGGACTGCTCAGCTTCCTGCAGGCCTTGGTGCTGCTAACAGATAATTTCCTCTTCAGTCAAAAGTCCACTTGTAGAAACTATCCTCAGAAAAAAGTCCATTTGCGTTTCTTCTGCAGTCATTCTGTCCCCACTGCGGGGGAGAGGCTGAAGGAAGACTGGAAAATGCAGCTGCTGTTTCAAATGTTCACTCTGGAACACACTGGGATTTGTTAGCAGTGGGCTGCTGTGGCTGCTGAATTGCTCAAGCTGTTGCTTTATCTCAGAAGCTTCGTAGGAGCTGAAGGTCCCTCAAAGGTGCATAGGCATGGAGAGCTGGTGGCCTGCAGGAGTGGGTGGCCGCTGTCTGGCTCCGCCACAGGAGGTGGGACTCCTCAGCAGTGCCAGTGCCAGGACAGCCCTGCTGCCAGCCCCGGGACACAGCTCACGAGGGGCTCTTGTGGTGGAGCAGCTCCGAGCTGTGACTGAGGCCTCGCTGCCCTGATCACCCTTCTGAGGGCTAAAGCTCAGCTCTGGGTGCTGGTCGTTGGGTTCAGTTCAGAAGGGAAATCACGTCTCAGCTGGGACATCTTTATTTTCCTCCTTTTTTTTGTTTTCTATGTGGAGTCTTTTATTAATTAAGAATTCCATTTAACCAGAGTTCTTCAAATAATCTCTAAATACTTCTTGAGTCCTAACATAAAACGAGGGATAACTCGCTATATCTGATCTTCTTGTTTAACCTTTGATGGTCAAAACCATCTGTGGGCACAGGTTGGAATATTCCTGCGGGTCCTGTGTGAGCTAGCTGGGAGTTGGAGTTAAAGCCAGCCCCGTGTGGGACGGGTTTTACAGTGTCACTGCAGGTGGAGGGGACTTTTCTCTCGAGCTGGCTTCAGCGCTGCTCCCCTCAGCCACGTGCTGCTGTGGTTGGTGTGAGCTCCAAGGTGTAACAGAGGTGTGTGCAAGTCGTCACCTTCCGTAAAGCACTAACGTGCGTCACTCTCTTCTGCTTTCAGGAAGCCGAAGCGCTGGCGAAGCAGCAAGCCTGAATTTTCACTGCCTTAAATGTTCTGTAAAGGGAATTTCCACAGCTTTTTATACGATAGTAACAATTGTCTCTGCTTCAAGACATGTAGATGTGATTTCTAACGTTTGATTGGTGCTTGCAGCATTCACCGTGTAACACAAACCCGACCATGAGACGAAAAGGGGACCTTAAAGGTAGAGAGCACGGAGCGTGTTCTTACAAAGCTGGGAGCATAGGAAACCGAAGCAATTAGAAGGATGATTTTTCACGTAGTTTAAACTGTCTTGGCAATTTGTCCATTTTGTGTCAACTTCAAGAAACAATTTTAGTCCTAATAATACAGGAGGGGGGGTTGTACCCAGAGATCCAACGGCTTAAAATCGGGAGAACAAGCAACAGCATCTCGAACCTTGTTGGATACTAATTCTAGTGCCTGTGCTGCCCCAAAACTGTTCTGAATGATGCCGTAACCTTCCGGTGCCTGTTCTGGTTTTGGGTGAAATTGGGTTTGGTACCGTGCAGTAGAGCCATTGCCGTCACTGTCGACCTTCGTGCTGTCCTTCCCTGGTGTGGTTATTTAGGGTTTGTGTTGTAACATGCTGTACAGATGATAAACCCCGAACCACGCCATGGATTTCTCACCGCAGTGATCCGCCTGGGCTCTTTAGAGAAAGAAAAAGGGACACGGGCCGTGGGCAGCCTTTCCCTCGGCCAGCCCATCACCCTGAGCATGACTGGGTTACAGCTCTCGCTCCGCGTGCACCTCGGTGCTGTGGGTGCTACTTCCCAGGCGACGTTGCAAATAAGCCAGACAGGCCAGAAGCGGCATTTCCCTCCCTGGGTGAGGGCAGAAGCCTTTAACATTGCCCTACAAACCCTTCGCACCGCTTGTAGCTTTAGGCATCTTACTGCATGTTCCAGTAGTCGTTAGGTTCATATAGTATTTTTTCAAGTGAGGAAATAAATGTTTGAACAGCAAGAACTATTGTAATTAAGCCAGACTTTTTTTTTTTTTGAGGTTTAAAAACTCCTTTCCATTGTTATTGCCATATCGTGAAGCTACTACAGGAATTGCGAATCTGTTTGGTGAATTGAGCACGTGCAATATGGACCTGTCTGTTCTCCCAGCGCTCCCGAGATCCTCCATGTTTCTTGGCCATATTCTGCAAAAATACAAATAATTGCAAGTGCCCGGAAGGGCCAGAAACAGCTTGAAAAAACATGGGGGGGTGGGGTGGGTGGGTGTGGGAGGAGGATTTAAAATGTGTTTTGCACCATGTGACGTGTTTATTCCTCCAAAGCATCAAAACACTTGCATTGGTGCTTCTTCATCAACAGGCGGGATCGGTGATTAGTGACATTTATTTTCAGGCTCTTTGTGAGGTTGTGTTTTGCGTTTTTGTGGTCACTGTGATCTCACCTTTCTGCACCGAGGTGATTTTTCTTACTTAATATTGGCATTGTCTTTCTCTGTGTCTAAAATAGTGGTCAAGTGTTTGAGGGGGTCTGTAAGAACATAAAGTCGTGTGAAGAAAGTGGGATTTGCCTACGAGTCACTCTGCTCACTCAGTCCTTGGCGTTTCCTGTGCAAGGAAGGTACGGGCTGAGGTCTGTGGATGACAGGTGTGATTTTGGAGAAGCTGTAATCCCAAGTTGCTGCCAAATTCTGTCAGTTCAGCCACCCAAACCGTTCTGAGCCGAGGCCAGTCTCTGCCACTGACGGCCCAGATAACTGCCAAGTTTAAGCAAGCAAAGTCACCTCCCTGACCGGGTCCCTCCTTGCCATAGGGCAGCGCTCAGGCTGGAGCAGCGTTCCTGGGCACTGCTGAGCCAGTCTTTGTCTGGGGAACAAGGACAGTGAAAACACCTCGTGGTGGCGGGACTGCGCAAAACCCTCGCGTTCAGTTTCAGGCAGAGATGGGGATGACTTACAGAGCGCTGCGGTCCTGTTGCACTGGTTTTCTGTGTCCATCTCTGCATCAGGGTAGGGACGGGCGCAAGAACTGAATTTGTCTGCTGCTTTACGTTTCTTTTCCTCTGTAGAAGGCAGGCGCCGAGGATTTAACCTGTATATTAACCATTCCTGTGTCATTCCAATAAAACTGTTCTAGAAAGCTTCCTCACACCACTGACTCGTTCGCATGTTTTGTTCAGGGGTTGTGAGAGGAGTTTTGAAATGAAAACCCTGGGGTTTCAGAGAGCATTGAACCTCTTCCTAATCATCCTGCTCTCCCCTTCCCCCACAGCCGTTACCCTGGGGGTGACGGTGCGGATCAGCTTGGCCTCGCGCCTGCAGCTTGCCCAAGCCACCACGGATTTCTCTGCAGGGCGCAATTCATTAGCCAAGCGGTGCCTTCATCAGGGCAACGCTGTCATGGAATATCTGTGTTGCCAGAGGGCAGTGTAGGATAAATTGTTAAACGAAAACTCTTCTACCTGCTCTATTTGCCGGGTAGATCCAGAGGCTCCATCCCTTTGCACCACCCTCAAGATATGTAGAGCTGCAGAAGATGCGTTCCCAGCCCTGAACTCACGAGGATTGGCCCAAATCCTCTGCAGGAAACCATTCTTTAGAGGGGTTTGCGAGGAGACTGCTTGTGGCCGTGTACAGGATCAGCTTTTTTTCTCTGAATAACTAAAGCACAATTGGCAAATGTCAGTTACATCCGTGTCTCTTGGTGGTGTTTATTGTCTCTCCTTGCTTTACTGTCTTAAACAACGGGCCATAACGTCAGGAACAGCACTTTTGGTGCTGTTTCCTAATGACAGCACATCCCCTTTACCGTCCCTGTATACACACTGCACCTCTGTAACCCAGAAAACCACTGGCTCTCTTGTTTGTTTATAAAAAGTCTTAAAACCCCCTGAACTGTCATTGGTTGATGTAAAGCTCTCTACAAATAGCGTCCGAAAATCTGTGTAAAGAACCAAGCTGCCTGTGTGCGTATCATGTTAACGTGCTGTTTCAGCTCACTGTGGGGTGCGCTGTAATAATAAACTTTTCTACCAATTAATGTGGGATTTTCTTCATTTCTCATTTAACATTCTCGATCCGTATGTCAGGGAAAATTCTATATGGGCTGATTCCACCGTTCAGCTCCTGTTGCGCATATTTCAAATACCAGAAGAGTCTCACAGCGCAGGTTTGAGGCGTCCTAGTTTGTTGAAGACATCTTCAGGAACCTGGAGACTTCTTCGTGTTCAGTTCCTTGGAGTAACATCTCAAAATCCTTAAAATAAAAGACAGCCAGCGTCATTAACACACCGTCAGCTGCAGTGCCGGTCCCATCTGACTTCAGTGGCTTTTTGGGTCCTTTCCCAGCACGTTGAACAAGTTACTGTTTAGTTTGTGCAAACAGAACTCCATCGGCCACGCAGTTTGTGACCTGGAGCAGGGCATTAACCCCCAACTGCCTGCCGTGACGCCCACGGGCGGCGAAGCCCAGCACGGGCACACACGGCGGCTCCGAGGGGCCGGGGCCGGCATGGGGCAGGGGCCGGCATGGGGCAGGGG
>NW_010419606.1:2321-9551 GCF_000710305.1 Buceros rhinoceros silvestris | reverse complement strand
TGCGCCGCCCTGCTCCCGGGGGGATGCAGCGGACTTCCGGGGGGATGCAGGGGACCCCCGGGGCGATACACCCCTTTGTTCCTGGGAGGGATGCAGCGGACCGCAGGAGCAGGGCATCCCACTGCCCGGGGGGTATCCAGGGGAGACCCAGAGGTTTCAACCCCGGTAACTGCCGGGCTCGTGAGCATCATGAACTCCGGGGAGCAACAGGGAGCACCTGGGAGAGTGTTGGGGTCCTCTCCTGATATACTGGGGATTCTAGTCCTGCTGCACCATTGTGATGCTGAGGGGCCAGGGCTCCTGCCTGGTTCTCACTGCCAAGCCCCAAAGCAGGGGGCTAGGGATGGAGTAAGAGAAGGAGCCAGGAGAGGGGGTGCTGGTCTGCAGGTGGGTGGGGGGGCTCTGTGTGGGGTGCCGTGGCCCAGGGCAGGCACAGGGTGCGTGATTCAGGGTGCCACGCCTGGTGACATGGGCTGTGTGCTTTGGGGTGCCGTGCCTGGTGACGCAGGCAGCCGGTGTCACCTCCCCTGCGGGCATGGGGCCAAGGCAGGGCGGCGAAACCAGTCCGGGAACTGCTGGCCTGGAAACCCAGAAACGGGGCTAGTTTTGCAATTTGACCTCAAAGTTGTGGAGGTTTAACGAACAGGAGCTTTTGAAACGTGAGATCAGATGGAGGGTGGTCTGCAAGGCAGGTCTGTAACACGTCTGATGCTGGGCGGGTATCAGAAAAGCCAGGAGTAACTCCAGAGCAGGGCTGGGGAGGTTTCTGGCCTAATTCTGGACTTCCCCCCCCCGAACTACTCTGGTAGGTAGTGGTAAGGGGTAGACTCACTATATATATTTGGTTCTTCTATTCCTTCCAGTGGAGCTGTTTTAGCTCAATGCTAAACTGAAAAACCACAATGGGAAAAAAAAAATCCCACCCCCAAAATCAAACAAAACCCCAATCTTTGTATCTTTTAAATTTCTAATAAGAAATCTGAACTAACTCCTCCTGGTCGCTGCATCATTTGACTCAAAATAGCATCAGGCTGCCAAACCACCTCTTCAGCACTGTCCCAGTAAAGCTCTACCACCCGTTCCCCAGTGAAACTTAGCACCCTAGAGGAATAAACACCCTTTCTCTGCCTCCAGCCATTTGCTGGACTCTGGCCACCATGGCCTTGAGCAGAGCGGTCGCCTTGAGCTGCCTTCCTGGGGGCACAGGGTTGGTGTTGCCCTCAGAAACCTGCGCAAGTCAAAGCAAACCCTGGGGGAGTGTGGGGACTGTCGACCAATGCAAAGCCACCTGCCAGACGTGAGAGCCACCAGCCTCCCCAGCGTGTGCCTGAGTGAGTGCCTGGGCTTGGTACTGATTAACCTGCCGGGTCATTAATTGAACACGAGACAAAGACCGGTTGCTCAGCATTGCTGCTGGTTGACTCAGGTTCTGCATCCTGGGGTTTGCTGGGGCGAGGCAGAGGTGGGGTTGAGCTGGTGGTGTTGATTTGGTGTAGTTGGGTTGGTGTAGTTGGACTGGGGTTGTTGATGTTGGTGGTGTTAGGCTGGAGTAGTTGAGTCGGTACAGTTGGACTTTTGTTGTTGGGGTGTAGTTGGTGTGGTGGTGTTAGGCTGGTGTGGTTGGGTTGGTGTAGCTGGTCTGGTGTTCCTGGGGCGTTGTCGGTCTGGTGTAGTTTGGCTGGTGTGGTTGAGCCTGTGGCGTTGATTTGGTGTCATTGGGTTAGTGTAGTTTGTGTTGTTGCATTTCCCTGTGTTGGACTGGGCAGACAGTGGTTGCCTCTCCCAGTCACCTGGCAGGGGGGGCACAGTGTGAGTCGTGCTGGATGTGAGTTGGATTTAATGAGGAAGTTGATAGTGAAACTGGAGAGATTAATCTTTCATCTGCAGTGGCTGAAAACTGATGCTTCCTCATTAATGCACCACTCCTGTGCTGGAGCCACTTCCCTCGGGTGGCTTTTTCTGTCCTGCCCTTTGGATGTTGGCCACAATCATACTTAGGGAGCATCTTTGGAAGTCTTTGGAAGGAGGTGTATGAGAGTGTGTCCAGCGCTGCTGTGACGGGGAGGATTTTCCTTGCTCTCAACCCACTTGCTTTTAAAAGAAGACAGCGGAATTCAAGAGGGGCAGCAGCTCGTGTTAGCCCATGGCCCAAGGGATCTGCTTCCTTTGCAAAGGTGCTTGTGGGGGATACCCAGGAAGGGCATCAGGGCCATGGAAAAAGGCTCCAGGTGACATGGGACTCATGCCACTGCTGCACAAAGCAAGTCACCGGGATGGGACTGTTGCAGGAGGTAACCACAGGAGCAGCTGTAAAACCTGAAATATGGCCACAGAGTTGGGCTTGTAAGAGTCGTCCTTGACAATAAATCTCTGGTAGGCTCCCGGGATGCTGCGGGCTCCCCAGAACCTTGTACTACAACCAGCCTCATCCACCCGCAGCCTTCCTGGAGGTCAACCACAGGGTTTGGACACTGCACGTGGAGCAAGGGTTTCCCTTCAGCCCAGCCCCTTCCTGGCCCCATGGACACCCCTTTGACCCCCTCCCAGGGAAAACATGATGTCCAAGGCTGTGCTTCCTGTGGGGTTTTGGTGATGCTTGGCCGTGGGGCTGAACCCCCAGATCCAACAACCTCCTGAACAACAACAAACCTCACGATTTTCCAGGCCAGTTTCGGTCATTTTGGGACTGGTGCTTTTTGTTTCATCTGGCACCGAGAGGAGCAGAGCTGGAGGTATGGATGTGCCTAAAGCTAAGGGTGCTTTGCTAGGTCAGGTCAAATAATGCAGTAATTCCACTTTGAAAGGGATCTTTGTTGTTTGTCTGTTTTATTTTTTTAATGTGAGGGGGAAATTCGGTCCCACTGGCACATTGTCACTGCATTCCTGTGCACATGGTGTGTTTAATGAGCCTGAAAGGAAGCAATCGCTAATTGAAGGGCACTTTTTCCTGCTTTCAAGTTGAAAACATGAAGCGATGTCCCTTGAGTAGCTCCTGGAGAGGTGGGATGAGGGTCCCCGTGGGATGCGGGTCCCCGTGGAATGCAGGTCCCTGTGAGATGTGGGTCCCCGTAGGATGTGGGTCCCCATAGGATGCAGGTCCCTGTGGGATGCAGGTCCCCATGGGATGCGGGTCCCTATGGCATGCGGGTCCCCATGGGATGCAGGAGTTCTCTTGCCCACACCAGTTCCCATGGGTACCCTCAGCTCCGCCTCTGGTGGGGCCAGGATGTGGGTAGAGAGGAATGAATCAGGCAAGAGGTGATTTTTTTTTCTCAAATAATGATGTGCTTATGTTTGAAAAAGAAATCTGGGGGCATAAAAGTGATTTGGGGCATCAAAGTGATTGCTCCTGAGCATCCCTGATGAGGGAGTGCGGGTTTGATGCTCACGCAGCACCACATTGGGTTTTCTTTTCCATGTTCATTTTTAACACGTATTTTAGCAACAAGAAATGTATATTTGAGTTGATACCAAGAGGTATTTAATTAATATTGATTGCTGGCATAATTGGGAAGGACATAGCCCTAATAAATACACAACACATGTGCATCCCTTAATAATGGGAGTGAGCTGAAGCCTCCTCCTGCTTGAAGTGCATCTGGCTGATGTGTCTCAAGTGCAGGAGAGGAAGAGCTATTCGAAGGGGAGTATCGAAAGAAAAATAAATCAATCAATTCATCTTGTAAATAGAGGGAAAGTAGTTTGCTGAGAACCAGAGGTTGTCACTGGGTTTCCAGGAAGAAGCTGGCAGTTAAAATCACCCAATGCTGAAAGTTTTGAGATAAGAGGATTTGGGAATGTGTTTTAGCTGGAGAAAAATATTTGCAAAGCAAAGCAGTTGCATTTTAAACTAACTCCAAATATTTAATTCCCGCTGGTCTCTAGGCAATGCCTGTAGCTGGAGGCTCACCAGCACCTTGCTGGGGGATTTCTCATTGCTCCCTGAGCCGGTGCGAGGGCCGGGGGAGGCTGTGGGCATGGGATGGCTTCTGAGAGGCATGGAAAAAAAGGGGAAATAGCCTGAAGTTACCCTGTTTTGGAGGACTCGGGGTGTATTTTGCTGTTGCATCGCACGGGCTGTCTGTCTCCAGAGCCCCGCGCACAGCACGGGGAGGGGGGCAGAGCTGGGAATTTAGTTTTCATTTGGTTTTGGGGTCCTTGGAGGTTTTATTCAGCACTTTAGCTGAATAAAATAAATGTCCATTGACGCAGGGTTGATGCTGGCTCATGGTTCAGTGGCCAGGAGGCCGTCACCACCTGATTTGCCTTGACGTGAGGTGTTGGTTTTACTTCCCCAGCCAACCCTGATAATTCTTGCGAGTGCAGCATCTTCAGTGCAAACCCAGGAGACACTTTATTCCCCACCTTACTCCCCTTTTTTTTCCTCAAATATTGGGGACCTTCTGTTTGCATGACATAGTGGATGAGTCACCCAGCAGTGACAGGCCATCCCAAAGAGCTTCTTCCATTCTCTTGCCTGAAAATGCCCTATTTATTCTCTAACTTCACCCTCGTCTGGGAAAAGATGGGTTTCAGGCGGTGTCCTTTTCCAAGTAGGTTTGTTACTGCAGTGAATCCATTCCCGCTGCTCTTTTGGTTTTCAGCAATTTTCAGGGGGGATTTGGGGCCGTTTCCATGAGGTCCCTCAGGGTGTGGCTTTGATGCCGGCTGGTGATCAGCTCTCAGTGGAGCCCCCGGCACAGCGGAGTGGATTCCTGGGCAGATGTTCTGGGGCCCCTTTCGACCCCTCCGACGCGGGGATGCTCTCGTTGCAGGTGTCCTGTCTCTGCGGCTCCGCACCGTGCCTGCTCTGTGGCTGCTGCCCCTCAGCCAAGAACTCCACCATCTCCCGCCTCCTCTTCACCTTCTTCCTCTTCCTCGGCACCCTTGTGTCCATCATTATGATAATCCCCGGCGTGGAGAAGGAGCTGCACAAGGTAAGTAACTCCAGGAGGTTGCTGGGCTTGGTCACTGCAGGGAAAATGTTTGGCTGGTGGTGGGTACATGAGGCTGAATCAGCAAGTGAGTTTTTGGGGCATGATGTTGCTTCCCTTCTTTTTTTTCTGAGCACTTCACCAGAACGGTGTTATTAACCCAAGGAGGGGAAAATACAGTGGGATAATTTCAGGCATCATCTAGTTTTCCCAGACGTCTCCCAGGAAAGTTTTGTACAGCCCATTTTTGGGCTTCAGCTGGCCAAGTGACTCACAAGTCATGGAGGGGAGACTTCACATCTGCCAGCCGAGCTCATGTGAAGGCTGGGGCTGGCTTTTTGTGATGTGCTGGTTTTATCCCAGCTTTTCACTGACCTACAGGGTGGCTTTAGCCGTGTCACCCCACTGCTGTTCACAGGCAAGCCAACTGCTTGCTTTATGGGCGGCACTGGAGCGGTTGAGGGTTGGCCTATCTTTGGTGGCACTGGGGCTCATGGTGGGTGTGGGATGCTGTGGTGATGCTCACCCTCCTGTCACTGTTGCAGCTCCCTGGCTTCTGTGAAGGCAGCGGCTCGGTCCTGGGGGTCCAGACCCACATCAACTGTGACAGCTTCCTGGGCCACAAAGCTGTGTACCGCATGGGCTTTGCCATGGCCACCTTCTTCTTCCTCTTCGCTGTGATCATGGTGTGTGTGCACAGCAGCAAGGACCCACGAGCTGCTGTACAGAACGGGTGAGCATTTGTCCCTGGGGGGGAAGGATGCTGGTGTGGGGAAGGGCCAGACCCCACCTTTCCCCACTGGGTTCCCACTTGCAGACTGTGGCTCCTCTCTTCTCCCACAGCTTCTGGTTCTTCAAGTTCCTGGTGCTGGTGGGGATCACGGTGGGAGCCTTCTACATCCCCGATGGTGCCTTCACCTCAGGTGAGGAGCTGCCCACACCATCCTCTGCATCTCTGGGCTAACCCTCAGCACAGGATTAATCCTGGGGCCGGAGCTGGCATCCCTGCTGCCGTGTGCCCCTGTGCCAAAGTACCACTTCCCCTGCTTTTAACTGGTTTTTCTCTTCCCCTTAAGTCTGGTTTTACTTCGGTGTGGTTGGCTCCTTCCTCTTCATCCTCATCCAGCTCGTCCTTCTCATCGACTTTGCTCACTCCTGGAGCCAAGTGTGGCTGCGCAATGCAGGCGAAAGCAATGCCAAGGGCTGGTATGCAGGTTGGTTTGGTTGGCACCGCGGAGGGTTTAGGGATAGGGACACTCAGGTGGGTGATGCTGAGCTGGTGGGAACTCGGGGCTCTGCTCCAGCCTCCTTCCCTTTTGTTTTCTCCCCCAGCCCTTTGCGTTGTCACCTTCGTCTTTTACACCGCCTCCATCGCGGCCATAGTGCTGCTCTATGTCTACTACACAAAGCCTGAGGGTTGCACAGAGGGCAAGGTCCTCATCAGCATCAACCTCATCCTCTGCCTCATCATCTCTGTCGTGTCCATCCTGCCCAAGATCCAGGTGAGGTGGCAGGGGGCACCTGGGAGGCCTCTGGCCATGTCACCGTGGGGTGCAGGACCAGCCCTGAGCACCCACCGTTGCATTTGCAGGATGCTCAGCCGCACTCGGGGCTGCTGCAGGCGTCCCTCATCACCCTCTACACCATCTATGTCACCTGGTCCGCCTTGGCCAATGTACCAAGTAAGCAGGATGCGGCCTCGGGTTTGGGAGGGGGGTGCATGGGGCAGGACCATGTGGTGGGTGCTTTGCCCACCCATGTGGTGCGTTCTAGGGGCTGGGGAAAGGTGCTGATCCCGCTGCGTGTCCCCCCCAGCCCAGACCTGTAACCCCACGCTGCTGGTGAGGAACAACACCGGCTCAGCGATGGCCACCCAGCCGCTGACAACCTGGTGGGATGCTCCGAGCATTGTGGGGCTGATAATCTTCATCCTGTGCACCCTCTTCATCAGGTGAGGACTTGGCTCATGTCCCTGGGGACTGCAGTGTCCCTCTGCCCAGAGCAGAGGCATCGGGAGGCTTATGGGGAAAGGTGATGCTGGAGGTCGCAGCTTGGTCCAGGGTTTTTGTCACCAGATGCCTCTTGCAGAGCTGTCTCGGTCCCCAGGGACGCAGGCAGCCTGCCCTGCAGGGCCGTGGGTGCAGTTTTTAGGGTTTCCACACAAGCCCAGCTTGTGTGTCCCCAGACAGGGCATGCCAGGGTGGGTGGGCAGGGGGTGCTGAGCTCAGGCTGAGGACAGTGGGCAGCAGCTCTGACCCTGCCGTCCCTCTGCCTGCAGCGTCCGCTCCTCGGACCA
>NW_010419606.1:1796-2132 GCF_000710305.1 Buceros rhinoceros silvestris | reverse complement strand
GGGGTGGGTGGCGAGGCAGCGGCCGTGGAGAGCGGCGTGCACCGTGCCTACGACAACGAGCAGGATGGCGTGTCCTACAACTACACCTTCTTCCACCTCTGCCTCCTCCTCGCTGCGCTCTACATCATGATGACCCTCACCAACTGGTACAGGTGGGCAGAGCTCCTGCGGGGAATGGGGACTGTCCCCGTGCCTCTGCGTCCCCTTCTCCTGGCCTCCTCCCTGCTCTTGCGCTGGGCACAGCTGTTCGCTGAGACACCTCACTTCAAGCTCACTTACCCTGCACCACAATCAGCATTGATTATTTTTAGGACAGAGCTGCCCATGGCAGGTTTT
>NW_010419606.1:406-1402 GCF_000710305.1 Buceros rhinoceros silvestris | reverse complement strand
GCTGCAGGAGCGGGGCAGCTCCTCTTGCTCCCCCCTGCTCTGTGCAGAGCACCCAGGGCTTGGCGCTCGCAGCCTCCATCCCTCTCCAGCGCGTGCTTGGGAGCGCAGGGGGATGTCACAGTGATGGGTGCCACCCGTTTGTTCCAGGCCAGACGAGAGCTTGCAGGTGCTGAGCAGCCCCTGGACGGCCGTGTGGGTGAAGATCTGCTCCAGCTGGGCTGGACTCCTACTCTACCTCTGGACCTTGGTGGCTCCACTGGTGCTGCTGGACCGGGACTTCAGCTAAGGTGGCCCTGGGCATCCTGCTGCTGGGTTGGAGCCATCGTGGCCTTGTCCCTCGAGGCTGGGGACAGCCCCAGCTCTGCCTCAGCTTCTGGATCTTCATGCATGAGCAGCTATGCTGGGTTGTGCCTTCACACAGGTCTTCTGGTTTCATTTGCAAGGGATGAAGTGCCAGGGAAAATCAGCAAGGGCTGAGAAAGATGTGAGGGTTTTTAAAGCTCTTATCATCTCCATGTTTGTCTAGTGCCTTTGGCAGGGCCTCCACACCCTGTTCTTTGAGCAGAGACACCACTTTGCCTTGGAGGGTTTGGTTTTCACCAGCTGCTGTCTTCTCGCTTGGTGCCCCAGGACCGCAGTGCCTTTTGGAGGGGCTCTGGGACTAACCCAGCACCCAGAACCTGGCCGGTGTTGCCTCCCTGAAGAATCTGGAGGAAAATGAACCTCGGGGATGTGTGGCTGGAGGCAGATGTCCCACTGCAACCCCCCAGCCTCAGTGGTGGCCCTGGTTCCTCGGGGGCTCTCCTGCCCAGCCATTCCCTGGCAGGACGGGTCCCTGCTCCTCACTGGAGCACGGGTTGGGTTTCCCGCAGGCTGTGCTGGCCTCACCCAGCACCTTGCCTTGGAATAAAGTCTCGTTGGGAATAACCTGGCAGACGCGTCCTTCCGGGGTTGCTCCTGATGTGTGCGCAGCTGGGTGGAGGAATGGGGGTGCCT
>NW_010419606.1:0-321 GCF_000710305.1 Buceros rhinoceros silvestris | reverse complement strand
CCTGCCGGGGTTGCGCCTGATGTGTGCGCAGCGGGGTGGAGGAATGGGGGTGCCTAAAACAGACCGAACGCCAGAGTGAGGGCAGAGTCGGCTGCCCCGTTGGGTGCAGGGCAAGGTGGCACCACTCCGGTGCTCGTTGCCCTGGACCCTGTTGCCAGCCTGTGGCACCCCGCGAGTGGCTGCTGAAGGGCAGTGGGGTGCACCACGGTGGGGCACACGCCGTGCTGGGGCCACCCATCGCCTGCTGGGCTGTGTCCCGTGCAGGGGCGCACCATGGCAGAGAGGTCACCCCAGGTGGCTGCACACTCTGCCGGGGGGTCC
>NW_010419605.1:1662-1905 GCF_000710305.1 Buceros rhinoceros silvestris | reverse complement strand
TCTTGGGACCCCCCTGGCAGAGGGGTGGCAGATGCGGGGTTCAGCTCGCCAGGGTGAGCCAGGTTAGGGGGTGTGTGGGTGGTGCTGGGGGACATCCCAGGGCCGCCAGCTCCCCATGGTGGGCGCCGCCACCCCCTTGCTCTCCCGCCAGCCCCCGGTGCATTGCACGGCACAGCCAGAGGTTGGACTGTTGCTCTCTGAGGGCTGTAGGCAGGGGCTGGATACAAGACCATGAGAGGAAGG
>NW_010419605.1:962-1517 GCF_000710305.1 Buceros rhinoceros silvestris | reverse complement strand
GAGGAGGAGGAGGAGGAGAGGAGTACAAAACACTCGTACTTGGTCCATCAGCATTGCCATCGCAGGGGCGTCACGAGGAGGCAACTCAAAGCTGATAGAACAGGGCTGAGGGTGACACTTCCACCTCCCCACTGGCCCTGTCCCCCCCCGTTCCCTGCTGCACTGCCATGCCCCCTGCAGCCGTCCCCCTGCCCGTGCCGGGGAGCGGGTGCTGGTGAGCACTACATACAGGGTGATGTGTGGGCCGCGTGCGGGAGAGAGCGTGGCAGTGGGTCCCCTGGGGACCTGCATGCTGGGGTGTCCCTTGGCCCACTGTGGGCTGTGCGGGAGCTGTGGGGCCCCTCCTGCTCCAGAGGGCAGCCAGGCATCGTGGGGACACGGGCCAAATCCTGCCCTGGGTCGCATGGGTGACGTCCCGCTCCACTGCAGCGGGGCTACCAGCCTCAGCACCCCCTCACCCTGCTCAGTGGGACTTTGGGCTCAAACTTGGCTGCTCCCAGGGGACACAAATGGCTCTGGGATGTTGTGGCTGCCAGGGGCTTCATGCCATGCTGG
>NW_010419605.1:471-754 GCF_000710305.1 Buceros rhinoceros silvestris | reverse complement strand
ACCCTGTGTCCTCAGGCTCGCCATGCCCTGTGCAGCGGGCTGTCATCACCCTGGGGTGGTCCCATCCCCATCTCCGCCAAGGGTTTCTGCTTGGGGGGCCTCCCCAAAAAAGCCCGTCCCAGAGGGTGATGGTGGTGGAGGACTGGATCCCCCACCTGTCCTCTGCTCCCGCCACCTTCGGGTGCCCACCCCGCAGCCCCCCACTCCCTGCACAGCCCTATCCCTTTCAGGTTGAGTTGTCTTGGGGAAGAAGGAAGCAGAGGAGCTGGGACAGGGAGGGGGG
>NW_010419605.1:0-290 GCF_000710305.1 Buceros rhinoceros silvestris | reverse complement strand
ATCAAGAGGTAGGGAAGGAGGAAGAGCAGGTTATCAAACTAGCTACGAAAAAACCTGGTGGATCAAAAACGGCAGTTTCATACGAGATCAGCTCTGGAACAGTACTGAACCGGGTTTGGGAGCGATGCACAGGGAGGGAGTGGGGGATCATCGTGACAAAGCTCTCATGGACAGAACAAGACATGTTGCTTTCAAATAAAGGGGAAACTGGAGGAGAGGAGGAGGAGGAGAAGGAAGGAAGGGCGAGTCAGTGGCGGTTTGCAGGTTCGGCGTGGCAAACGGGCAGGGAG
>NW_010419604.1:5166-5578 GCF_000710305.1 Buceros rhinoceros silvestris | reverse complement strand
GTGTGACAGCAACGAGAACTGGAGCCGTCCAGAGCCGGGGACCGCGCCGGAGGAGGGCTGCAGCCGGAGCGAAAACATGACAAATCCGTCTGATAATCTGCTGTTATTAATGCAGAGACAGATGGTCCAGGGCCGGCTTAGGGACACCGCCCCGAGCCTGGATCCCACGCGCCTGCGTCTCCCCGAGCCAGGGGTGCGCAGCCCCCCTGAGGGAGCAGAGGTCGGTGGGGTGGGGGGCCAAAACATCACCGCCGAGGAGCCAGCGTGGAGGACAATGGCTATGCCAGCAGCTCCCTCAGCATCGACAGCCCTGACAGCGCCTGTGGAAGCACCTGGGACCCTCCTGCCGCTGCCCCCCTCGCCAGGAGCCCACCCCAGCTGGGAGTGGCTGAGCCCGAGCCGGGGACCCTCC
>NW_010419604.1:3187-4825 GCF_000710305.1 Buceros rhinoceros silvestris | reverse complement strand
GCGCATCCGCTGCATGCAGCACGGTCCGGCTGCCACCACCGGCACGGCTGCCCCCAGCCCCTGAGGTGCTGCCGGCGCTGCCCCAGCCCGGTCCTTGTCCTGCCGGACAGTGTGGGGCTGGCTGGAAGCATCGCTGTGCTGCATGCTGAGTGCCCGCCCTGTCCTCCCCATCTCTCTCCAAGGTAGCTGAGGGTCCCTGAAGCAATCATCTCAGTTTTCCCTCTGCACCGTGTCCCAGGCTGGGGATCGAGGGGCGTTGGGCTGGGTGCACCTCAGGACCTCGGGGTTTGCTGAGCCCACGTGATGGCGCTCATCTTTTAAATCTAATTTAGGGAACCTAGCTGAGCCGTGTGTGTGCCAGGTCGGGCCCTGCAGTGACCCCCCGTGTGGGGCAGCCAGGGGGTCAGTCAGCTGTTAAACGTGCCTGGGCACAGCACTTCAGCACACACACATTCGGGCACAAACACAAGCTTGCTCCATCCCCGGCTTCACACCCATACAGGAACAGCCCAGCCACCGTCAAACCTGGCTTGTGCGTCTGGTTGTCCTGAGCTGTTCCTGGGGTCTCACCCCGGTGCACCCTGTAAAAGCTTTGCAGATAAGATCTAAACTCACACAGAGGGGTGGAGAGAGGGGGGAAAAGATCATTCTGAAAAGTTACCTCAGAATGCTTAAAAATAATTCTAAGTGTCAAGTGGTTCAAACCCAATATATATTTTTTAGATTCTGTGTTAGAGAAGAGTTAATTAGGATTTTTCCTTACAGCCTGTGTGTTTATGTGCACATCTGTCTGTTGTGGGAGATGCTTTAACACACTGCATGACCAAGAAGCTGCTTTGCGCTGCTGTTTATATTAATTTAACATTTGAAAGCAAAGAAAGTGTTTTTTTTCCTAATCTACATTTTATCCAGTGGGGTCTGCACACAGAGTACAAGGAAGAGTCCTCTTAAATAGAGATTAGAAAGGAGACGCTGTGTTTGTTTGCTCTATTTTAATAAGTGTTACTGTGACGTGTGGCCTGGTGAAGCTGCTGATGGGGAAGGAGCAGCAGCACGCGGTTTGGCTGCAGCCGAGGGCCCAGCCGGGAGAGGACCATCCCCCCCGTCCTTGCTGCGCAAAGCCGGGCGCTAATTCCTTTTCTCTGGAGGAGGGTGATGAGAGACTTTGGAGCTGAGAGAGGGCTGTGATTTCACTGGGACCCCGCTCTGCTGCCAGGGTACAGCATCTGGACAGATGGACAGACAGATGAGATCCCGGTGTCCACCCACCGCTAGATGTTTTTGCACTCCAGCTAAAGAACCACGGCCTGACCTGCGAGGCAGGGGCTGCCCGAGCCCCCTCCCATCCCGCCAGCAGGTAGAATAGGGATCTCTGCAGGACTCTGCTTCTGGAAGGGGATGTTGTGGCGGTGAGGGGCACCCTTGGCTCCCAGCGACCTGCACTGACCTCTGTGCCTCAGCATCCCTGCAAAGTCCCGCTGCCTCGCCACTCTCCCGCTCGCCTGCCGCCTGTGTCGTGTCCCAGACGTGTGCTTGCGGGCATGTTGCACACCTTAATAAAAGCCGTGGAGGTGAAAGAGCCGAGCCCGCCTGGGTCTGTTCCTCGATCGCCCTCCCCAAGGCTGCTGGCCGTGCAGC
>NW_010419604.1:2670-2970 GCF_000710305.1 Buceros rhinoceros silvestris | reverse complement strand
CCTCCTCCCACCCTGCACCCCTGGGCACACGCAGCGGGTGACAGGCTGCTCCAACACCAGCAGTTAATTCACACTCAATTTAAAAGCTTTTTTGCTTTTAAAAGCTCAAGTGAGTCACTCCACCTGTGTCACCCTGTGGCCGTAGGGCAGCGGGTGCTGGGGAGCTGGTGCTAGCGTGCAGGATCTGCCCTCCATCCCGGGGGGTCCTGGCTGGAACCGGGGTGACCGGATTCCCCTGGCGCCCCTCGCCCTGCCCTGCAGCCACGGCTGGTTGGGAGGGGTGGGGGCAGCCCACCGAGG
>NW_010419604.1:1642-2552 GCF_000710305.1 Buceros rhinoceros silvestris | reverse complement strand
AGCTCCAGGAGGGCTGGGGGCAGCTGGGGGCAGATGGGGATGGCAGATAAAAACACCTGAGTGTTGACCCAAAGGTGACTTTGCCTCGGGCCCTGCAGAGATTAACCAGAGATGAAAAACCGAAGCTGCAGCAGGCCTTTGAACCTTCCTTCACCTTTATTCCCCCCCTTCCTGCTTTGCCTTTACAGCCGCTGGATCTGTGGGAACCCGGGGATGCAACAGCCCTTTTCACAGACGCAATTCACGAAGGGCGAAGCGGCTGCACATTTCCATCGTACGTGTCCTGCAGCCGGGGCTCCCTGGAGGTTTGTTCCAGCCCTCGGCGGGTTTGTTAGGACGGGGTGTGCTCAGCTCTAAGGACCATTCTGCACCTCAGCTCCTGCCCACAGAGCACACGCTCCGGCAGGTTTTGGGGAACATGAGTGCTGCCAGCCTTGCAGAGAGACCCAGCGGTTCTCTGTTTATCTTGGTCAAATGCTTTACACAAATAATTATTTCCAAGGTAAATATTGTCAAAATCCGGATTATTTGCTCAAGAAATGAAAGAATAACTGCGGGAGCACATCAAAGTGGCGGATCTGCTCCGAAAGCAAGAGGCTTCGTCCGCGGTTATTGGGAGCCCTGGTGCTCATGCCCCCAGAGCTGGTTTGAGATGGCCAGAGCTGATTTGCAAAACCAACTTCAGACAGAGAGGTTTTTCCACCCCCAGCTCTGGTGCCCAAATGAGATTTGGGAATTAATTAAAAACCCGACCAACTGCAGGGGGAAAAAACAATGAAGACATGGAAAGCTGCAAGGCTGAGCCCAGGCCAGCCCGGGGGGAGCTGGGAGCCTGCTCTGCCCCCCGGCACTCATCCCGCGGGGGACTGGAACCCTGCCAGCCCCCGTGCACCCAGCGCTCAGCATCCTC
>NW_010419604.1:1110-1500 GCF_000710305.1 Buceros rhinoceros silvestris | reverse complement strand
CCCTGCGCAGGATGGGTGCAACGGGCAGGCGCTGGCTCAGGGCTGGGGACAGGGACGCGCCCGAGGACCATGCTGGGGACGTCTCCATCCTCAGGGGTCTCCAGACCTTGCTAAACGAGGGGCTGGGTTCTCAGCTCGCAGCTGGGTGCCGGAGCTCTGCCCTGCGCAGGATGGGTGCAACGGGCAGGCGCTGGCTCAGGGCTGGGGACAGGGACGCGCCCGAGGACCATGCTGGGGACGTCTCCATCCTCAGGGGTCTCCAGACCTTGCTAAACGAGGGGCTGGGTTCTCAGCTCGCAGCTGGGTGCCGGAGCTCTGGGGGGCTCAGAGCCCCCAGGGTGGTGGGAAGCCAGAGCGTTGCCAGCGGGGTCTGGCTGGGAGCGGGGAGCC
>NW_010419604.1:381-1009 GCF_000710305.1 Buceros rhinoceros silvestris | reverse complement strand
GGAGCCGTGGCGGGGCTGGGGCTGTAATGTCTTCCCAGTGCGGGAGAAAGGCGCTGCGGACCCTGGGGCGCGTGAGTTTGAATTTCCATGCACAGCAGACAGGGCCCTTTGTTTTGAAGGTCTCCTCTGAAAGTTTATTGTTATTATTATATTAAATCCCCGTAACACTGGACTGGTTTTACTGCACAAAGCAAGATCTGGCAAAGGTTGCCTTTCTTTGAAAGTTAAAATAATAGCTTAAAAAAAAAAATAAAGTATTTATGAAGCTTTGGAGGGAAATATTTTACCTTGTAATTTGAATACATTCTAACTCTTTCCAGTGTTTTGTGGGATTAAAAAAAAAAGTCTTTAGAAATAAAATCAAATGATGTGATAACTGATGCTATGAAAGAACAAAAGAAAATTAATCATCTTGGACCATTAACATCCACAGATCCAGACTGGGACACACTTAAAGCATCCCAGGATCCTCTGTTTGTTGTGTCTCGGAGACTTCCAGAGCTGGAGTGTTTGGTTTACAGCAGGAAAAGGGCTTTCCTTTGCCCTGGGCTGGCAGGGTAAGCCCAGCCGGGGCTGCTCCCCTCGCCCCCAACGCCGCACCCAGGCAACATCCAGCACGGCGAGGGGC
>NW_010419604.1:0-210 GCF_000710305.1 Buceros rhinoceros silvestris | reverse complement strand
CGCCCCGTCCCCCCCCCACCCCCCCCCCCCCCCGCCACTTCCCAGTGCACGGAGGAGCGAGGCTGCCTGGAGAGATGATCTCAGCCCTTATAGGATCCATATGTGCTGGGAGCACCTGCTGCTGCCTGGGAGGTCTGGGGGTGGCAGGGAGCAGAGGGGCTCTGTCCTCACTGCCCCCCGGGCAGAGCTCAGCCGCCTCTCGTCTGCGGG
>NW_010419603.1:563-795 GCF_000710305.1 Buceros rhinoceros silvestris | reverse complement strand
GAGGAGCACCGGCGCCTCATGGCCTGGAACGCAGAGCAGAACGCCCGGCAGCGGGCGCGCAGGTCGCTCCCCGCCCGGTCCCCAGCCTCCCGCTGCCTTCGCCTGCTCAGGGCTAAACCCAACACGTGCCTCCCTTCGCTAGGCTTGGTTTTTACCCTCAACCTGAGCTTTGAGCTCTCTGAAGTCAGCTCCTCGGCAGCGTTAACGTTTCCAACGCTGCACAGGGGGACGT
>NW_010419603.1:0-257 GCF_000710305.1 Buceros rhinoceros silvestris | reverse complement strand
GGCCTCTTCCCGGCCCTGCCCCTCCGCCCCTTCCCCCCGGTCCCCCGCCGTGGCGGCTTTGCCTGCTGAGCGCGTCTCACCGCCCCGCGGGGCTCACCACAGCCTTTTTGTTCTGTGTCCCTTTCCTGGCAGAGAGGAAAGACTCCTGAAGGAGGAGGAGGAGCGCAACAGGCGAAAGCTACAAGCGGCGGAGAGCCAGGCCAGGAAAATGGAGGCGCTGCTGAAGGAGAAGGAGAAGGAGGTTCTGCAGCTGCAGG
>NW_010419602.1:39985-53191 GCF_000710305.1 Buceros rhinoceros silvestris | reverse complement strand
CACTCCACCCACCCCGCCTTAGTAAAGCGCTGGCAGGTGTTTGGGCAAGACGTGTTGTGTCCAGGGGTCTCGCCGCAGGCTTGGCTGTGAGGCGTTTGTCCGTGCTTGGGAGCCGGGTCTTGGGTGTTCGCTTGCGAAGTGCAGCAGCCGTGTGGGAAGTCAGTCTTGAGGCGTCAGAGCCTGGTTTGGTGTCCGAGCGCCTGCTTGCATAAGGACTAACGTGAACCCCGTCCGTTGCTGGAGGAGGAGCGAGGGAGGGCTGAATCCTCTGTAAATAGAGCTGTGAGTCTCCAACCTGTTCACCTACTTGTTTCCAAAAGGGCAGCTGTGACCTCTGTAGGTCTGCTTCGAGGTTTCTCATGTTGTTTAAGCAAGGCTAAAAGCAGATAGGGAGAAATATATGTTTATGTTGACCCAAAACAACTGGAAGTTCATCAAATGGAAATGTCTTTTATAGCGCAACCTACGTATGGCTTGTCAGAGGGAAAAAGAATACACCATGGGTATTAAATATCCCACTGTTACACTGAAGACACCAAAATACTGTAATTACTTATAGAAGCCTTCCTTTTCCAGCTAAACTTAAACTATCACAACTCCTAGGTCCTGCACAGACCTTCTAGTTTAAGAAGTTGGCATGGGTAAGTGTCATCACTTCTGATTGAAGGATAGGTAAATTGGCAAATGAGGAAGACAACAGATGACCCCAGATTTACTTAGGAATAGGCTGAATTTCCATCTGTAAGTGACAGAAAATATTGCAGTATTGCTTGTGGGTGTCAATAGGGAAGGTTTTAGGGGTGACTGTTGTGGCATTTCATTCTGATACCGGGTGTTAGACTGGTCATTAGTAGTACAGGCTTGATTTTCATGATGGTGTCTTAGCGTGCCAAGAACCCTTTGGATATGGGTTATACAGAGGGCATGCAGAGACAATTCTCTAGAATCAGAGTAATGTTCTTTTTTGTTCCAGCAGAGAATAACCAAAGGACACTTAAAGCATGAAGAGAAAGAGTATGCACCCCCTGTGGGTTACTACAGCGCAGACTGCTGTATTACTTGAAGTAGAACATTTGAAATGCCAAACTTTAATCAAAAGCAGCACACTTTCCAACCCCGACAATAGCAAAAACATTTTTATGAAACCTTGTTCTTTTAAACAGGGAAGGGGAACAGAAAGGAAGTTAAGTGTTCTTATAAAATTTGAGTGACTGCGGATTTTGAAACTTCTGGCAAAGAAATCCTTCTCTGTTTTAGTGAACAGTAATAAATCAGCTTTCTGTTGCTGTAGCAACTCAAGGGCTGTGAAACTTTGCATATTGTGTTATGGGTATTGCCCTTGTCTGTCACTTTTAAAAATCACGCAACCAGTATTGCAGCAGAGAAACCAAGAAAATAAATTGTTTTGGTAATGTAATGCTCCTTTTAAAATGAGTAGTGAATCTTTTTTTCTTTTAATGCTTGCAGTGTGTGTGTATTTATGGTCAAAGTCAGTGTGTTTTCTCACTCCTTTCCTGCATGTACCTCATGCAACCTGTGAACAGGTTGGAAAGACATTTTTGGTTTTTTTCATATTTTAGTCCAACGATTATTTTGCCTGAAGTGGATTTTTGGTGTTGTGCTTGATGAAGCAAACTCTTTGGTAGCCGAGGTGGTGTTACTAGCAGTGTGCAAAGAAGGGTTTGTACAAACAGATTGCAGTTGAGGCATCTGTTCACAGATGCTGAATAGCAGTGAAGGCCAGTGCTATCTTCAGAGGACAGATGAAAGGTAGGCTTCAGCTCAGATGAGAAGTATTTTTGTCTGTGCTTAATACCTCTGCGTGCATAAGACAGATATGGCCTGCTTTTGGCCATCTCTGGATGCATTTGTTTTCTCCACTGAAGTGAGGGACTCAACCATTTTTGGGGTTTGGATTTCTTTGTTTTCCCCTCCCAGTCACTATACATAGGAGCAGAGATGTAATTCTAGGAGTTGAAACCTTGAAACTTGCTGTAACTTTGTTTAATGTCAGTATTCCAGGCCATAAAACTGCTGTCTAGTTTTGGGTTTGTTATCTGTTGGACTTTGGAGATATGCAGCATTTGAAGAATGAAAGATTTTTTTTTAAAAAGGACAAAATGTTGATATAATGGGGCTGCTTAAAGTGAAAGAGTTGCTAGTATACACAGAAAAGAAATTCAGTTTTAGTTTATTGTATGATATTGTAAGTGGGAAAGTCTTAACTCTTGTTTGAAGCTAAGGAGGTCTGCATATAGTTCTGCTTTCAGAGCTGCATGTTTTCAATGGCATTAAAAAAAAGTAGTCCTTTTTTTAGTAGTAAGAGGAGTCTTTTTTTAACCTTCATTATTCTGTGATTCCCTGAGCTATTAAATGTGGTGTGAAACATGCTGCCTGAGGGCAGAGAAAGTAATTCTTTGCTCAATCCTTAGAATCAACTGGTAGTAAATGATTTTTAAGGTATTTCACACAAAGCATACCAGTTTGGTGTTCACATGCTGATTTAACTCTGTGCTCAAAATGGAGAGAGGCTTTGAAAAATTTAGGGTGATCTTCCAAAGCTTGGGTGCATTCAGTTTCAGAGTTTGGGCTTTTCTGTTTTTTCTACTGAAAAAGCTCTACAGACAAAATGCTAAACCGGTATAATCTCATCCAAGGAAGAGAGATGAGGTTTCCTGTGTGATGTCATGAGTGAAGGAATCTTTTGCAATGAGAAGTTGCCAGATATCGAGTAATATGTCATCAACTTACATCCATACAAGATGGTCAGGAAGATTAACCAACCTCAACAAGCTGTGACAAGCTTGTGTGAAGCTCTAGTGGGTTTTTCTCTTAATTATACTCCAGACTAATCCTCTTTCAGTGTGCTTTAAAAATGAGCTCTTAAACATTTTGATTGTGAATGTGACTCTTGGCAGGATATTGTATAGTACAGTACTTGTTTAATCTCAACCTGGTCATGTACAACTGTGACACTTAATACTTTCACTTGGTCATCTCTTAATCTACATCTGTCAGTTTTTTATTCCCCTGCTGAGAAATAGAACACAAGAAGCAGCTGCAGTACTCTCAGTGAACTGCTTTTCAAGTAAATAATCTTTTTAAAGAATTTGCTGGAGAGATCTAATCTGGTTTTTGCTTGTGCCTACATGCTGATAATTCACAGTACTGCAGCCTGGCAAATTTATACTGTTTTAACTACTTGGCTTTCAAAGTAACTTTTGCAGTATCATAATTAACTAGGTGCTAGAGTCTGAGAAACCTCTGTGCTTCTGAAGATACAGCACCACTTTTCAGTTTAATCAAGCTTTTGCACAAATACTGCTGTTAGGACAGGTGAAACTTTCTGTCTCAAGATCCACCTTCTGAGTTCATTATAAGTTTGCTGTTTTTTTGAGACAGCGAAGCAATCTAGCAGATGTTAACTTCCAGCTATTGGTGTTTGCTTATTGAGTGTTTTATTAGTCCAGCCTTTGAGATGCTAGATGAATGTGATGAGCAGAAGAGTAAACAGTTCTGTTTTCCTTTGGTAACAATGCATGGATTATTCCATCTTTGAATAATTGAGAGCCATGGTGTAACAGGTAGGTATAATTGCAATTTTTGATCAAACGATATCCCTACATTGGTCCCCTGTTCTAGTCAGGATGGTTAACTGAATTTTTTTTCCAGTGCTGGCTGTCTTTCCTTGTCTTCTAGAGGAAGTTTAGGACCACTTAGGTAGGGATCCACTGCTTCTTGCAGGAGCACCCAGGATAGTTAAGGGTGTCCTTTCACAAAGTAAGCTAATCAAATGCCTCTTCTGTCCCCTGCCTTCTCTACTCCTGCAAGTAAGTCCTACAAGTATAAATGAGCATCTTCAGCAAGCTAACCTTATGGAAAGCTTTTCTGTGTTAATGGTGCTGGTTTAGAGAGATTTTTCTGAGAATCAGTTCCTTCCATCCGGCAAACTCCAGGGGGGGTACTGGAGCATATGAGTCCCGAGGGAACACGAAGCATATGTCATGGTGCTGCAGAACAACATGCAGGACAGAACAACAGGTTGAATTGGCTGTATTTAGAAAACATGGATGATTATATTTTCTTTCATTTGGCTTTGGTGGAACACCTGCTACTAGTAAAAATTAAGCTTAATTGGGGAACAATTTTAATCTGAACTAAGTTCAGTTTGGAGTAACTGGAGAAGAGAGTTGAAAAAATAGAAAATATGGAAAATAAAATGTTTTACTTCAGCACTTTGAAATGAGGTATTAAAAAAATAAAAGCTTACACCAGTGTTTTTGTTCTAGAGTGCAAGATTTTTTTTTAACCTTGAAATATTAATGTTTCTGTGTTGTAGGTCAAATCTTGTACAGCTAAGGCAGATTTGAAATGCTAAAGAAGTTTTTGCCATGAGAAGTAATTTTTTTCGGATGCTGGTACACCGAGAGATGAATGTCACACTAGGCAGGATGCTCTGCTGCTATGGAGTGTGCAGCCTACCTCTCTGGGAAGAGGTAGGGCAGCTCTTCAGTACTGGCTTCTGACAGTGCACAGTGCCCTTTGTGTCATCTTCTAGTGATCCCAGCTGATACGTAATCTCTTCCTCCAAAAGCATATGGAAAGATGGCAGAGATCTTGTTTCTAAGTAATGAAAAGCAATTGGAAATTGGAACCATTCCTGCCTGAATCAGGTTGGAGGATTGGTGGAAAGCTGCCTGTGGAATGCTGGGTTATAGGTTGCTAGAGATGATGGAAAAGATGAGTTTTATAGTTCCAGCAGCATTTTAACAGAAAAAATCATTTTGGTTCAAATACGGCTAAAATAAGACCATATTGGAGAGTTGAAGTAGTTATTAAAATGTCTTTGGCTAGACTGCTCAAAAGCTTGAGGCAGAAGCCTAATGGTATTGATCTAAAGGACCTGAGTCTTATAAAACAATTAGCCCTGAAAACAAAGCTTTGCAAATACAGCTAGTAGCGAGTCTTAGTGAGGAGCAGCCCTACCAGTTAAGCCTGAATTTGGTGTGCAGGTTGTGGATGGGTGTTTTTCCTGTGATAAGCTGCTATGGATGACTGTGGTGCTGTAGTGTGACTGCTGGGTACTTGCTGTGCTCATGTGTCAGGCATGTGGGGAGCACCTGGAGTTGGCAGGGCCCTGAGCATATCTCCTATGCATCTTCCCATCCACCTGCTCTGGGCAGCTTTGCTATCCTGGCAGTGTGACTGTACACCAAAAGCCTAATGGGCTGCTTGCCTTTTAATTGGCCAAGCAGAACCAAAATGGTTCTTAAAAGAAGCAGCCCTGTCTGTCCAGTGGAGGACTGGCCAGTAGGATCTTGTTAGATTTGACTTTTTTCTCTTTGTCTGCATGACCCTGAGGCAGGCTGCTGAACTTGCTAATGCTGCAGTTTTCTGCTTTCTTTGTTCATGCGCTGGTGTGTGCTATGGACGTGGCTCCTGAGGGGAGAAGCAGTGATGAGCTTGAGAGTGCATCCTCATTCCAAACAGTACTCTTTTGGTGTCCTAATTAAAAGGATCATTGAGTCAGCTGAACTGGCCATCTGTTGGGTTAAAGCTCAAAGGGAGGAAATATGTAAGGTTAATGTTCTGATTTGCCAAGATTTATTTTCCATCAGTTGGTATCTACCAATCAATGAGGTAATAATCATTAGAAGAAAACATCCAATATCATCATACTTATGCAGACGTGATTTGTAAATGCAGAGTTTTTGGGCTGAACCTTTCCTGAAAGGCGAAGTTATTTTATTACCTTGGTTGTCTACTTCATTGTTAGCAACAAATCTCAACTCATTAGAGTGGCTATTAAACTATTTGCACTGCTATACTGATGAGAATATCTAATGAAAGTTGTTCCACTATTTCCAACTAACAAAGTATTCCCTTTATACATCCTTATGTGAGGAATGGGTATGGCAGATAACTGTATTGGGTATATGGAGTTCCACTGAAAAGCCATCCTCAAATCTTGGGGCTTCTTGGTTTGTTTTTTTTTAAAGACCACTGTCATGTGTTTAGCCAAAATTGACTTGTTCTGGAAATGCCACAAAGTTTGCTTAAGGCAGCATATGAAGATCTTCTTTTTTTAATCAAGAAAAACTTTCTTTTTGTATTAAAATCCGTGAGCCCTAGTGAGTGACTTCACTGCCTGGTAAATGAATGTAGAACATGCTAAGGTTTTACTTCAAATAGAGAAAACCCATCATAATGTTGATCAAAATGGTTGCTGCTCTCCTCTTGTACTGTGAGAAAGTTCCAGTTCACCTGCTCTTCCAGAAAAGATGTGGAAAAAAAAACCCAAAAAGAATATTGTGTAATGAAAACAAGAAAAAATTTTTCTAGAGCCTTCAGGAGAGCTTGGTCCTCAAGTTTGAGTGATCTTAAAAGGAGGATGTAGTACTCTGAAGTTTTTCTCTTTTCATAGCAGGTGGATCCATTACACTTTCAAATGGTAGAGAAGTACTGCCACTCTTTGCTTTCCCAATGCAGACAGCTGAGGTTGCTCATAAATGGGAAGTCATTACTCATTCACAAATCCCAAACCCCTTAATGGCAATAACTCCAACCAGTGGATTTCTCTTGGCTGGAAAGAAGAGCAAACTACCATGTGATATTGTGTCTGAGACAATTTTAAGCAGTTCCTTTCTCCCTTTCTTGTTATAGCTCTTTTATTCCTTCTTCATTTCTACCTCCCACCCTGAAAGGGGCAGTGAGGGGAAATCAAGGTAATTCTTTGATAGGGAGAGGAAATTTTCTTAAGAGGATTTGGTCTGTATTAGGCTTCATCCTCCCTAATGAGACTGCATTAAGAATATCTAAAGGATCCTTCTAGGATTCTGTTAAAAAATAAATACTCATATCAATAGTTTTAGATAATTAATTGCCAATAGGTTGGTTGTTATTTCTGCTTCTCCTCCTTTTTCTGGGCAAGATAGTATAAGCTATTTTATTTGTTTTTTCATTAGTGAGGAGCTTTTAAGATGTTAATCTTTTGATTAGAAAATCTGGATTGTTAATGACCTGAATCCTGAGGACTCCTGGGCTTTGAGAAGCACTTTTATCTCATTTTCCCCTCAGTTCTGGCACACACAGGGCACTGGTTTAGAAGAACATTTGTGGGAAAGCCTTAACTTGCATCTTGTGTTTTTGAAAGTTGCTCACTGTCCTTCTAGGATGTCTTGGCTATGTGCTGCTTGCTATGCTATGTCGTGTGTGGTGTTTGTAATACTTGGGGAATGTACTTTGTGTAGTGAGCAAAGCTTGCTCTAAAGTTCAGCATTGCTACAGCTGGAGTGATTCTTGGTCCATAAATGACCCTTTAATGCTTTTAGTGGGATGTTACAGTATGTTCAACATGCTTCTTAACTAATACTTAACAGAAAAGGTTTTGTTGCATTTTTTCATCCTTTTAATATTCCATTAATGTGAAGATCAAAACAAATTAGCCTGACCTAGTTAAACTTGCTGACAGTGCACTTTCCTGTCATTCTGCTCTCATTCTGTTTCTTGGATAGACAGACTTACAGAAGATGTCCCTAACTGATGCTTCTGACTAGTCCATAGCCTTGCAACCATGAAGACCAAAGATATAGCTGTAGATATGCTTGTATCTGGGAGGGGAAAAAAAAACTCAGGTTCTTATTTTCAAGTATTCTTCAGGGGTGCACAAGTATTCTTCTGTGTTGGAAGACCTCTGTGCTTTGCATGCCATGTAGACATTTTTAACATCCTTTGAAGATAAATTTACAAGCTTGTAGAAGGACACTGGAGTTGGCAAGATGATGCTGATTCCTATCCCTGCGCTGCAACTGTATGTGGAGAAAGTTCTGATGTGGAAACAAAAGATAATACAAAGTGATATAGCTAGTAATTGTTGAAGTTCAAGGCTTATAACATTCTGTTGATTAGTGTTGTCTGTTCGAGCATCTGTGATTAAGTAGTGTGACAAATAGACACAGGAGAAAGTTAGATTTGCAAATCTGATAAGAGTGCTTTCTAACAATCACCACAAAGGCTTCAACAAAAAAGTTATCCTGAACAGTGGAATGCAATCTATTTAGTGTACAAATTGAACTGAGAAGCAATCTCTTTAACATTTAATTAACCTGAGAAATTAGTGTAAGGAGAATGTAAAGGGTTTAAAACATATTAATAAAATTTAATCCACAGTTGCACTTGCTGGAATAAAATTAAAAGGACTATCCATCATTTTAAGAATCTGGTGTCTGGAAGATACCTCTTTAATACTATCATAACCATATCATAGCCTTTGGTTAAATATCTGGGCATCTGGTGGGATGTGACTTTTCCTTGAAACTTTCAGTCTTTGTCAGGTGAGAGAAATGAAACCAAAATAGAGCAGCCGTTGTCTCTTACTCTAAGAGCTGCCAGTTGACTAACAGTCTCTCATTTTTTTTCTTCAAATGTGCGTACTCTTTCATGCTTAAATTTAATGCTTGCTGCTTCATGCTATGCATCTTTGGCCTATTGGAAGCAATTGGCAAATCATCATCTGTTATATTTCCTGTGCCTAGCTTGGTTTTGGAAGAACTGAGCACCAGACTGATGCCCTGTCACTGGAGCAGCTCAGCCAGGTTTGCAATCTGAATGCTAATCTCTTCTCATGTACAGTGACTCACGTGTGCTGCATGTGTAAGAACATGAGGCAGTTCAGATTGGGGTTCTGGCCTCTGTTCACCTAAAGGACAAGAAAGACTAAGGTTCTTGACTTTTCTGAGCCTTTTGATTTCTCAGTCTCTAAGATGGAAGTTACAAATACCTGTGTTTAATTGCTTTATTCATAACCAACAAGTTTAAGTAAGGATTTTATTGAGTTGATACAGGTTGTTTCTTATTTAAGATGCCAGGTATCACCTGAAATGTTTTGCTGACAAGACTTCTTGGGATTTTTTTAACCTTCCTGAGAAAGCTATCAGTATAATTTGGAAGAGATGCCCGCCAATTGGATGGGGGAGGTGAACAGAGGCTGTAAAGGCTTTCTTATACACAGAGAAGTCTTTTCCATGTATGTTGCTGTGAGTTTTGTGATGCTTGCTCTGTTCAGAAACTGCTAGCCCTGTTGCTGTTACTGTACAATGCTGCGACATCTGAGTGTCTTCCTACATCCTTCTGTTAGATGTGAATTGAGAATGTGGTTAGCAGTTCTCAAGCTAAGCGGCTAAGAAAATGGGGCTGGTCTGCTCCACGCTTCTAGTGTAGGTTCTGGCCTTTGCCTTATAAATTGTACAGAGCTGGGTTGCTATAGGTTATGGGGTTTTTTTAAAAAAAGAAGTCATGCTGGATCAGCAACCAGCCCAGTTCCTGCTGTAGCTATGGAATGGCTAGGCCTTTCATGGGGTTCAGGGGTAGAGTGAAGGAGAGCACAGATTATTTTGACATCATGATGCAATCAGCTTAGCATGTAGCTTAACATCACAGCTAAGCTATTTTAAAAGCTGGTGGCTGAGCTGGTAACAACACAGTGATCTTAATTTAAAGGAGGGCCTGGTGGATGATGTGGATCCTCACCTAGCTCTTAGCCCTCAGCCCAACAAGTATCCAGTGCTGTTTCTTCAGGTTTTCTGTTTGCTCTTTTGTCTTAGAGTGAAAATGTTCTGGGTCCAGGACAGGCCTACATATTTCTTGTAGTTGGTAGCTGGCCTGTAAATGACCACTGAAAATCTAATTAAATTATGCTGTGTTTTTCTAGCCTCAATGTTGATTATGCTTCCCTGTCCTTTTTAGGAGGGTGGTCTTCTACCAACCATGGAAAGGAGAGCTTGTTTTTTAAATGCTCCTGTTTATGTTCTACTTGATCATATCAAGGTACACCTGCTGACTTCATTGTAAATGAGAAGTTCAATTTTCTAGGCTTTTAAGCAGAGCCACAGAGCAGGAGTTTTAAGGATCTTTTCTAACCGTAGAAGCATGTCACATACAGTTCAATTTCTCAAATAGCAGCTGCCCTTTTAAGGAGTTCTGTGCTTAAAGTATGTATTGGAAAAACTTACAATGTGTTTAGCTTCTTTGTTGATGCTTTCTAGAGCTGTAAATAGAATCTGGTTTGTGATAGTACAAGGAGAAAATCACTCTTTGTATCCTTGAATGTGACTTGCGTGTGGCAGTCTGTAAAGCAAAGGCTTTTGTAGCTGTAAACCATATGATCAGACTTAGGAAAACCAGCTGTTTCTTGGCTCGTATGTGCTTAGGCAACTAAGTTATCAAAAATATATTTGATGCCCGATAAAATTATTATTCCTTCATAAATCAGATTTCAGTGACGCTGTCTGAGGGAGCATTCTGTAGACGGCTCTCTAGAGACTGCTGCACAATTGTAGTCAAAATAAAACCAAAATGTTTCTTATGACCTTATTCTAGCATGTTGAACAATTTTCTACAGTGACCTAAATAGAGGAAGAAATTATAATGGGTAGAATTGAGAACTTAAACAAAACCCAAACCAGACAAACCTCAAACCAACGCCCACTGAAAAACAAAAAAACCCCTTCTTTGTACAAAGTGACTAATTCAGAGGCAGGAGATGAGCCCCTTGTCACTGAAGTGTCCTTTCCAAACGTTGTAGAAGCTTGAAAGGCTCGTTCTGCTGTATGGGGAAGTGTATAAAATGCCAGCATCTGTGAGTTGCAGCTCGCAGGCCTCATATGGCTTCTTCTGAAATGTCTTCACATGATGTTTGATCCTGTATTATGTTTGGGGTTACACAGTTAGAGGTGGGGGAAAAAAATTTAAGTGTCACTCCAAAACTGACAGCTACTTTTTGATGTAGCTTACTGTGGCAGGTACTAAATAGCTTCTTAGGCTGACATCTTTTAAAAACAACTTTTTTGTTACTTGTCATTTGTTTCTAGAAGAGTGAATGGAAAACCACATAAGAAGCACACTTTACAATGGTTGTGAAGAATTCACTGAGTGGATCAGAACTAATTTTAGTGTTCATTTCTTAAAGCCGGAAAACTAACCTTCACAGTTCCTTTTCAGTACTTCTGAACTAGTTAAAATTTGTGGAGAAGGAGTTCATTTAAGGTTGTTTTGAACTGATGCTTGGTTTGTGCAGAGTCTGTTCTTCTATCTGGATTAAAAAATCCTGACCAGATAATCCAATTGAAATCATAATCTTGTTTATACCTCTGACCTTGCATCACAAGAAATGCATCAGTCAAGTGAGCATTGATGCACAAATAAAAGGCTTGGGTAAAAGAGGCTGTGGATGTCTCAAATGTTGTCTTAAAATTGGAAATGACACATTTGCGTGTTTTTTAACAGAGTTTGACTGAGAGGAAATTCTAGCAGAGGAGGAAATTCTAGCAAAGTGTAGTCCCAGAAGCAGGGACAAGAACCCTGGGGCATGGAGGGAGGGAAGATGCAGATGTTGGCAGCATGGCGCAGGGTCAGTGTACCAGTGGGGGCAGAGCTGCTTGTGATAACTGGGGGTGAAGGTGCTTTCCTTGCACTTCAGCAAAGTTGGGTGTGCAGGAAGCAGATGGGGGGTTGGCTCAATGGGGAGGGCATCTGCTGTCCTGAACAAAAAAGGGAAGCAGGGCTGTTAGAGCTCCTGTGTTGTTTTTCCTGGCTAGGGCTTCACAGGGAAGTCATGCCTGGAGTCTTGGCCATAATGCTGGTGCCTGGTGTAAATGATTAGGAATCCCTGATCAACCTCAGTCTGTGATGCATCAGCTTCTTCCCATCTTTGCTTTATGCTGCCCTGGTACAGTGCAAACTGAGATACTATCCTGTTACTCTTTGTTCTGTTATTGACTTGGCTCAGTTAGGGATCTTGCATTGACTCTGAAGCTGTTACTTCAAAGGAGTTTTGTTATTTCACCATTTTGTTTCCAATTACTACTGAATTTTCAGTTGGAGATTTTTTCTAGCAAGCACGAATTTCATACTGGAGATGCCGTTTCTCTACCAAGGTACAGGCTGTGTTGCAGGAGCTTTGTCAGATATACTTTATTTTGGCAGGATCTGGCAATTTTAATTATTGGTAATGTTTTTTGGTGATTTTTATATTCAGCATATCCATAGTCACTCAAAGGCACTGCCAGGTAAAAGATGTCTTCATGAATTTATTTAATGTGAGCGTGGTATTGAACCACAATGTAACTGGTAGTGTACTCAACTGTTCCACCTCTAAGTTCAGTCAGGTGTTGCTGTTCCAACTACTAATCATTTATTTACTGTCTTGGGGCTAAAATGAGATGTTTTGTTAAGGTATGCGCAGATAACTCTGTCCATCACATGAATATTGATAACCGTTGCAAGCACTTTGAATTGCGTGCTGATTAGATTTGCCAGGTAGAATGAAAATAAAGCCTCAACTTCTTCAGTGAAGCTGGAGTCTCTAATCAGTGATGTACCAGGCTCTGGAAAGGCTTTGGAGGTAAAGTGATAGTTTGTAAATGAAGGAAGGTTAGAAGGAAGTTGCCTTTACCGCTGATGTCTATCATATTCCCAGGTCATGATTCTCAGAGTGCGTTGAACTTGAGAGTTCACAGAAGCAAAAAACAGTTCAAACTGATCTTTTAAGCATAGCTCTTGTTGTACAGTTAGGGGGAGATTAAGGTGTAAAGGATAGTCTGAAAGACCCACCCTTGAGCATATCTTTTCTGTGACCCTGCCATGTATGTAGGACTTTTCTCAGTTTACAGGGCATGTGGGTATGTGTGTTTTTGGGGAGTCAGATGTTTAAAATTAAATATTCTTGGTTTTTGTTTCTAGGGTCACATGATTCTTTCAGCTACTGGGTTGATGAGAAATCTCCTGTGGGACCAGACCAAGCCACAGCTATCAAACGTTTGGCCAGAATTTCTTTGGTTAAAAAGATCATGAAGAAATGGTCAGTGACTCAGAATCTGACTTTCAAAGAGCAGCTGGAAGGTGGTATCCGCTACTTTGATCTTCGTGTATCTTCCAAACCAGGGGAAGTAGGACAAGAGATTTACTTCATACATGGCTTGTTTGGCATCAAAGTATGGGATGGGCTGAAGGAGATTAACACCTTTCTTGAACAACATCCCAAGGAAGTAATCTTCCTGGATTTCAATCACTTCTATGCCATGGATGACAGCCATCACTACTTCTTGATCAACAGGATCCGCTCAGCCTTTGGATCCAAACTTTGTTCCGTTGAATGTGTAGAATATGTGACGTTAAAGTACATGTGGGAGAAGAAACACCAGGTAGGGA